>NC_092342.1:149235000-149547857 GCF_046630445.1 Rutidosis leptorrhynchoides
GACGAGGTTTAAAAGGGAAGAAGAAGAATAGGGACACAGTTTATAAGGGGTTATAATAAATTCGGTGGGTTTATAAAACAGAAAATGGGCGACAGCCCAATGGTCAGGAGATAGTTCGGGTTATCGAGAGGTCTCGGGTTCGAGACCCGCTGGTGGCATTTCTTTTTAAACCCCATTTATATGAGGTAGTTTTCTAATTATTTATTATAATTATTATCATTATCATTATTATTATTATTATTGTAATTATACTTATTATTATTATTGTTGTTATTATTATTGTTATTATTATTATTATGTATTACATATTGGTGTTATTACGAAAAATGATAATGATTGATATGTCTTGATGACAAAAATATAGGTACGATATGAATATGAATATAAATATAAATATGTAAATAGAATTAGTAATGAAGATAATAATAAAACCGTTATTATGATACAAACTTGATATTATAAAACAATAATAATTATATTAGGGATTGATTAAGTGAAATTATAATGTTATGAATGAGATTATGGTAATATAAGTAATACTAATATTAGTATCATTATTATTAACATAAGTATTATTATAAATATCATTATTATTATTATTACTAAACAAATGTATCATTAATAGCAATATCATTATTAATATTATCATTCTTAATAAAATTATGTTTTTTTTATTTAATAGTAAATCAATAATAACTATCATAGACAGTAAAATTAATATTTTTACAAGTATTATTATTAAAATTATGATTATGATTATTATCATTAATAGGATTATTAATAACATATGTATATTATTAATGTTATTATCATTATTTTCACTAGTATTAACTTAATATAACAGAATTACTGTTTTGATAAACAAATGAAATACATACATAAACATATATATTTAACAAATATAACATAACAAAATTTAATATTTTATTATATACAAAATGAATATATAAAACATATATATATTATTAACATAAAAATGATATAACTAATACATTTATATATATGTGCGTTCAATTACAACCATGAATATTAATAGATATACAATTGTTATAGGTTCATGAATCCGAGGTTAACCCTAAACTTATTCCATGTCGTCATATGTATTTTTACTACAAAATACATTAGGTGAGTTTCATTTACCTTTTTACCCTTTATATTTTTGGGCTGAGAATACATGCGCAACTTTTTATAACTGTTTTACGAAATAGACACAAGTAATCGAAACTACATTATATGGTTGAATGATCGAAATCGAATATGCCCCTTTATAGTCTGGTAATCTAAGAATTAGGGAACAGACACCCTAATTGACGCGAACTCTGAAGATAGATCTATCAGGCCCAACAAGCCCCATCCAAAGTACCGGATGCTTTAGTACTTCGAAATTTATATCATGTCCGATGGAGGATCCCGGAATGATGGGGATATTCTTATATGTATATTGTGAATGTCGGTTACCAGGTGTTCAATCCATATGAATGATATTTTTGTCTCTATGTATGGGACGCTTATTTATGAGAACTGGAAATATGACATCTTGTGGTTTATTAAAACTTATGAAATGATTATTTATGTTAAACTAATGAACTCACCAACCTTTTAGTTGACATTTGAAAGCATGTTTATTCTCAGGTACGAAAGAAATCTTTCGCTGTGCATTTGCTCTTTTTATAGATATTACTTGGAGTCATTCATGGCATATTTCAAAAGACGTTGCATTCGAGTCATTGAGTTCATCAAGATTGTTATTAAGTCAATTATAGTTAGATATATTATAATATGGTATGCATTGCCGTCAACTTTCGATGTAATAAAAATTTGTCTTTTAAAACGAATGTAATGTTTGTAAAATGTATCATATAGAGGTCAAGTACCTCGCAATGTAATCAACTATTGTGAATCATTTATAATCGATGTGGACTTCATCCGGATGGATTAGGACGAGTCGCTTCAGTTGGTATCAGAGCAAAGGTCTTAGCGAACCAGGTCTGCATTAGTGAGTCTAACTGATAGTCGTTAGGATGCATTAGTGAGTCTGGACTTCTACCGTGTCTGCATGTCATAAGTTTTGCTTATCATTTCTAGTCGGAAATCATTTGCTTATCATCCTTAGTAAATTACCTGCTCATTATTCTTAGTCTAGACACATCTTATTGCATTGACTGCATGAAAAGTGTATAGACAAAATTCATATCTTAGCGTATCTGCTAATTCATATCTTAGCGTATCTGTTATTGTTATCTTTGCCTGACAGCTTCCGTAGATTCCTCCGTAACTTATGAGATTTTAGTATTATATATGTATATGTAAATTATGTATTGCAGGATACTAATCTACATCCTATAATCTATTTCTTATCAAAAATCCTTCATCTGATCGTACAAGATGAATCCCTCAACCAGTTCGAGTCCCTCAGATTTCGATAACTATTCCGATAGTTATTCCGACAGCTATTCCGACATGGATATTCACCTAAGCTCCAAAAGCGGTGTCACCAGAATGAATCAAACAATCAGTCATCCCCAATTCATCTGATGGGTTCGTAGTCGATTTAAAGGAGACGCGAAGAAGGCGATCCTTTTCATCCACCAAATTGTCCTCTTGGCGAAGAACCTGAAGCACTTACCGGCGAACCTGTTCGTAACACCATTTCACCCTCATTTCCCAAATATCTCGCCACGACTATATCATAACTCAGATTCTAAACCTTATTCATCCGCTCGTTCTGACCAACAATCATCCCGGAGTAATCGAAGAAGTCAATGAGCTTCGCGCTCGAGTAATCAATTTGGAGAACATGGTGCAAAACTTACCAGCTTCAGCAACATCACCGACACCAATAGTACCATCAGTAACAGCACCTGTATCACCAACAATCCTTGCCTCAATATCACATTCAGTACCTCGAGTATAATCATCGTTCTACATGACATTCTACATCAATTACCTTCGTTCTTCATGGCGATTATGTAATCTCTAATGTTTTAGAGATTATATATCCTTGTTCTAACCAAAAATCATATGAGTTTAATATCATATTAACTCATTAAATCCATGATTACATCTGAAGAAAATATATACGTATATATGTTTTCATAAAGATTGTAATTAAAAATTCTTTTGTACAAACTGTTAATGGTGAAAATATTTTAACGGGTAGGTAATACCCGGGGAATATTTAGATTCCACATTAATAAGTTGCACTGTACGTTCTTCGAATTTGATTCGACAGTCGTTTACTATCCTACTTACATCTACCGTTATACGTATCCGTTCACCGCAGAATAACCCTTTTCATTCAATTTCATATTTGGATTTTGATCTATCAGAATCCAATAAGTGGCATAATGAAGAAAACATTTGACAAAATAAAATTTGTTAGAAACAAACGAATAAACTATGAGAAAATTTGTTAAGAAACCACGCTAACGAAATCCTAGCTAACTGTTCCTAGCTAACTGTTAATTCCGTATTACATTTTATTTATCGCAATTTAATTATCGCAATTTACATTCTCGCAATTTTATTTATCGTCATTTAATTTCTGTTATTTACTTTACACACTTTATTTATCGTCATTTAATTTCTGTTATTTATTTTTACGCACTTTAAATATCGGGACACGTATACAAGGTTTTGACATATCATATCGACACATCTATATATATTATTTGGAATCACCATAGACACTCTATATGAAGTAATGATCGAGTTCTCTATACAGGGTTGAGGTTAATTCTCAAATAATATATATACTTTGAGTTGTGATCGAGTCTGAGACATGTACACGGGTCACGATACGTATTAATTAATTCGAATATTATATATTAAGCTATATATGAATTATTGGACTGTTAAATGTGGACTATCGACTGTGGACTAAAAACATTGGACAATTAAAAAGAATTAAAATATTAATTATAACATATGAAACTAAACAATTCTTCAAGTTTGCCACTTGATTTCATCTTAAATCTCATTTGAATCTTGATGATTACAATCTGCGTTCAAACCTTTCATGATTCTTGAAAACACCTCAATCGAGAGGATGAATCAACCGCACTTCATCTACGGAAGGAAAGATTTATGCATATAGTTATGCACCCGAGAAACTCTCGGCAACTGAGTAAAAGTTTAACACGTAGCCGTGTCAGATCCTTTGGCATTTATTAGCAAAAATAACTTTGCGATCCCTTTTCAAGGTAGCAAATTTTGTCACAGCTCCAGCAAATCAATTTTTACTTTCGTTCGGATTAAACTTATTATAACTTGATTTATAATCCTGCCTTTCGTCATCGTTATCGGTGAAGGTTTTTTCCGTATGACCGAGAGACATATTTAATTAATGTGGCTAATATTCTATGATCCAAGTCGGGTCATACCCAATAACAAGCTTAACAACACCTTATATGTATTTATCTTGACGATTGGATCGTTAAGTAAATACGCGACACTTAAATTTTAGAAAATTGGGTTTCTAAAATGTTATCACTTGAGTCAAGTTAATTGGTTAATTTATATCTTAAGGAATTAATTACTTATGGGTTTAAATAATTACCTTGTGTCATATTTTGTATATGATTTATAAAATGTACATGTAACTTAACAAAACAAGAGGCTTCTACCAAGTTTTATAAAATTAACCAATTTATATACAAAGAGCATGGGGGTGGTGGTTTTGAGGGTACCAAGGAAAACCACCACATGCTTGTTTTGTGACTTTTAATAAGCACACTTGCTTAGTTACATGCCTTACACTTTAACCAATTCTTTGACTCAAGAAAATTGCAAGTTCTTTAAACTCTCTTCTCTCTCCCAAAGCAGCCTGCTGGCCGTGGCATTCAAAGGGGAAAGAAAGGGTGCTTTGTTTGACAATCTAAGTGATTTAGTGTCTAAAATCCTAACTCATTCAAAGGTGGTGTTGTTTCAAAAGGGGCTTGTGGGTATTACCAACTTGAGGCTTCAAGTTAGAGGCTCTAAATCCATCATCTTCATCATCATTTCAGCTGTCCAATTCAGCATTTTATTCTTCATTAAGGAGGTATTAAACTCTTCCTTTCTTGTTAATTAGTAAGCATTATTTCACAACTTGATCCAAGATGGAATTTAGCTTTAATTGGTTTAATGATAACAAGTAAAATTGGTAATTTCACGCTTCCGTTTTATAATGATTCTTAAATGGTTTTAAGAGTTTCAAACTTGTTAAATCCCAACAATGGTATCTAGAGCCGAGGTTGTTGAAATATGCTTCGTAATGTTGTTTTAAACCCACTATATTTGCAATCTATGAACATGCATGAATGTAGATTGCAAAAATCAATGGGTTTGGGTGGGTTTATGTGTAAGGCCGAATTGTTTGGGTTCCAAAAGTGGGTTTTGGGCTCTTTCATTTGGTCATATATGGTTGAATGTTCATGTTCACAATCATAGCCTTGACCTTGTGTTGAATGCATGTTATGGTTGTATGTTTGGTTAATTTGTAATATTCATTTGGTATGTAATATTAATTCATTCAATTGGATGTAATATTTATTTTGGCTATGTAATTTGTTTTACATTTGGAATGTAAAATAGAATAGGTTGTATTTTCATTTTCTAGATAAAAATGTATTAGGATACATATTTTGTAAAATGAAGATACAAGATGATGAAGACTTGAAGAACACAAGGAACATATGGATGCAAGGTTAAGTGGGAGATTTGAAATCTCCTACTTTGTATTATTACCCCTTAACCCGGTGACATTTGTTTTCGGCTAAACAAATGTCCACCAAAATGGCTAGATTGTGAACATACTTGTTTTGCATGTGTGGTTGTTTGTTTGTTTATTGTATTGTATGTTTGGTTGATACAATTAATCACAAGATAACAACAAGCAAAACGACAATTTAATTGGTTAAATTAGACGTATTAATAACATGCATGACGACAATTTAATTGGTTAAATTAAAAGCAACTAAAGACCTTAATAAATGGTTATTAAGAACAAGAAAAGGATCACATATATGTAAAATGGTTTATATCAAGTAATTGGCAAATTACAAGACTTGAAAATGGATTCAAATGAACCATACACTAAATGCATGTTGGTGTATGGCATAAATGTTTTCTTAAACTAGAATTAACGAAAACTTAAAATCCCTTAATCGACAAGGTAAACAAGTTCAACGCCATCCTTTTGTGGGACACTTAAACATAGTAAGGAACTCATAATGGGATAAAGGTCACCTAACCGTTATGAGCTAACTAATATGGTTAAGGTAAAATTCGCATGCTTGTGGGATAAAGGTCACCTAACCACTTGTATGTTAATTTTACATGTTTTACAAGTAGGACGACTTGATTTGGGAATCATGAACTTAGGGTCACCGAAGCATGAGGAACAAATAGGCGTTGATGGGATAAATATGCCATGCAAAAGGATTGCATGATCCCATAATTTAGAAGTTGCAAAAGGATTGCAATTGTCATATAATGACTACCTAGCTAAATCAAATGACGGGATAAAGGTCACCTAACCGAAATTTGGTTTACCGTTGGATTCTAAAATTTAATATATATATATATATATATATATATATATATATATATATATATATATATATATATATATATATATATATATATATATATATATATATATATCAATTAGATTTAAAGGGTATTGATTGTTAAATTTAAAATCGATACTTAAATGAACCTTGTTAAATTTTGTAGATGGCCGCCAATAGCAACAACATGCAAAACGCACCTATTAACTTGAACAACCTATCGTTAAGGTCTCTCCTCGAGAAAGACAAACTCAACCATACGAACTTTATGGATTGGTTCCGCAATCTTAGGATTGTCCTCAAACTTGAGGATAAGGCGTATGTGTTGGAAGACCCCATTCCCGATCAACCCGATGAGGATGATACGGAAGGCATGGCTTATTGGGATAAGTATTGCGCCGATTCGGTGCAAGTCGCTTGCCTAATGCTTGGGACTATGATACCCGAACTCCAAAAGGATTTCGAGCATCATACTGCATACGACATGATTACGCAATTGAAGGAGATGTTCCTTCAACAAGCACGTGTCGAGCGCTTCGAAACGGTTCGAGCGTTACATGCATGTCGTATGGATGACACCCAATCCGTATCCTCTTATGTCCTCAAAATGAAAAGCCTTATTGATCGCGCAAACTGTCTTAATCTCAACATATCTAATGAGCTAGCCACTGATCTTATCCTAAACTCCCTGTCAAAGAGGTTTGACCAATTTGTAATTAATTACAATATGAATGGGATGGATAAGACCATTGGTGAACTTCATGGCATGTTAAGGACGGCCGAAACTAGCATGGGTAAGAGGGCTTCACCCGTGCTAATGATCAATGATGGTGGGTCCAAAGGTAACAACACCTCTAAGCCAAAGGCGGCTAAGAGGAAAAGACCCGCCCATCAAGGCAAGGGAAAGGGGAGGATGGTTACCCCAACCAAAAACAAGAACAAGAAGCAAAAGGTTACCGGACAAGCAAACCCAAAGGAAGACCCGTGCTTCGGTTGCGGTGAAATGGGTCACTGGAAACGTAATTGCCCGGTCTACCTTAAGGAGTTGAAGGAAAAGAGGGATGCGGGGCAAACCTCAGGTAACATATATATGGTATATATAGAGCTTAGTATTACTTCTTCTAATACATGGGTATTAGACACTGGATGTGGAACTCACATTTGCAATTCTTTGCAGGGGTTCAAAAGAAGTAGCAAGCAAGCGGGAACATCAAGTCTCTTTATGGGTAATGGAGCCAAAGTGCAAGTGAAGGCTCAAGGAGACTTTGTATTAAAGCTTCCAAGTGGTTTGGAACTTATTTTGAACAATGTTTTGTATCCACCGGATTTATGTCGAAACATTATTTCAGTTTCCCGTTTAAAACAATGTGGTTTTTATCTCAATTTTGTTAATGATGATATCCACGTTTATTTAGATAATGTATTCTATTTTAAGGCTTCGCCTTCACATGGAATTTATGAATTGGTTCATGATGAAACATCATCTAGTAGCTCAATATACCATACTAGCACCAAGAAACTCAAAAGGGATTTGAGTGATTCCTACTTATGGCATTGTCGCCTTGGTCACATAAACAAGAACCGAATGCGTACACTTCAAAAGAATGGACTCTTGAAATCAAATGAGATGGACTCGTTTGATGTATGTGAATCTTGTTTACAAGGCAAAATGACTAAAGCACCTTTCAAAGGGACCTATGAAAGGGCTAAGGACTTATTGGGATTAATACATTCGGATGTATGTGGACCCTTTAAGCCCATAGCTAGGAATGGTGAAAGATACTTCGTTACTTTCATTGATGACTTCAGTCGTTTTGGATATGTCTACTTGTTAAGACATAAGGACGAAACTTTTGAAGCATTCAAAGAATATCAAAGCAAAGTACAAAATCAACTCAATAAGACAATCAAGGTACTTTGTATCAATAGAGGAGGTGAATACCTAAGCGATGCTTTCCAAGATCATCTTAGAAGTTGTGGGATTATCTCACAACTCACTCCTCCTGGAACACCCCAACTGAATGGAGTTTCCAAAAGGAGGAACCGAACCCTAATGGATATGGTTCGATCTATGATGGCTAGAAGCTCGTTACCTCTATCATTTTGGGGTTATTGTCTATGCTCAGCGGCTCGTATTTTAAATATGGCCCCAACCAAGAAAGTGGAACGAACACCTCATGAGATGTGGTTTGGAAAACCTCCATCTCTATCATACTTAAAGGTATGGGGATGTGAAGCTTACCCTAAGCGTTACGTCCCTAATAAGTTGAATTCTCGATCCACGAAGTATATCTTCATAGGATATCCCAAGGATGATATGGGATACTATTTCTATGATCCTTCCGAGCAGAATGTATTTGTTGCTCGGAAGGCTGAATTCCTTGAAACTAAGTTCCTAATGGAAGGCAAAAGTGAAAGGAAGATAGGTCTTGAAGAGGTTCAAGATCAAGTAGATGATACACAATTGGCTGACACTAGCACTCAACATGAAAATATTGAGAGTGATCAGATGGATGATTAAAATACACAAGACATTCGCAGATCTGGTAGGATTAGTAATCCTCCTGAGAGATATGGGTTTCTCTTGGATGATTGCTATGTGGTTGATTTGGATGAACCAATGAACTACCAAGATGCTTTATCAAGGATTGATAAAGATAAATGGCGTGAAGCCATGAACGCTGAGATACAATCCATGTATGACAACCAAGTTTGGGAACTTGTTGCGCAACCTCCTGGCTCTAGGCTAGTTGATTGTAAATGGCTGTTCAAAATGAAAACCGACATACATGGAAACTTGGATACATATAAAGCTAGACTTGTAGCAAAAGGTTTCACTGAAACTCAAGGAGTTGACTATGATGAAACTTTTTCGCCTGTGGCGATGCTAAAGTCTATTAGGATATTACTTGCCATTGCTGCTCATTATGATTATGAAATATGGCAGATGGATGTCAAGACTGCTTTCCTAAACGGACATCTTGAGGAAGATGTCTATATGGTTCAGCCTGAGGGTTTTGTTGATCCAAAATATCCTAAAAAGGTATGCAAGTTAAAGAAGTCAATCTACGGATTGAAACAAGCATCTAGAATGTGGAATCATCGTTTTAATGAGGAGGCCAAGAAATTTGGCTTCATTAAAAATGGTGATGAAGCTTGTGTATACAAGAAAGCTAGTGGGAGCACTATCATGTTCCTTGTACTATATGTGGATGATATATTGTTATTTGGAAATGATATTCCGGCAATGCAAGGTGTTAAAACTTGGTTAAGCAAATGCTTCTCCATTAAGGATCTTGGAGAAGCACAATACGTTTTGGGGATTGGGATCTACAGGGATAGATCCAAGAAACTGATAGGTTTAAATCAAAGTGCATACATTGAAAAGATCTTGAAAAGGTTCAAGATGGAGAACTCTAAGAAAGGTTTGGTACCTATTCAAAAGGGAACACTTCTCAGTTCATCTCAGTGCCCCACCACTAAAGATGAATAGGAGAGAATGAAGAAAGTCCCATATGCTTCTGCCATTGGGTCAATCATGTATGCAATGATATGCACTAGATCGGATGTGTCAGCTCTTATCTTGACAAGTAGATACCAGAATAACCCAGGAAACAGTCATTGGATTGCTGTTAAAAGTATATTGAAATACCTTAGGAGGACTAAGGACATGTTTTTGATATATGGGTCTGGTGAGGAGGAACTCGCTGTAAAGGGTTACGTAGACGCGAGTTTCCAAACTGATCGAGATGATTCTCGATCACAATCCGGTTATGTCTTCACATTAAATGGAGGTGCGGTCTCTTGGAAGAGTTCAAAACAGGATGTTGTTGCATTATCCACTACAGAGTCAGAGTACATTGCCGCCTCATTGGCAGCTCAGGAAGCTGCATGGATGAAGAAATTCATCGACGACTTAGGAGTGGTCCCTACCATTCAAGACCCTCTTGAGATCTTTTGTGACAACGAAGGTGCGATTGCTCAAATCAAGGAACCTCGTGCTCACCAAAAGACCCGTCACATTGAGCGGAGATTCAACTACATAAGGGATGAAGTTGAAAAGGGAAAGATATGTATTCGCAAAGTTCACACAGATCTTAATATAGCGGATCCTCTCACGAAGCTCTTACATGGATCAAAACATACAGGACATGTTTGTGCATTAGGGCTTCGATGTTCTAGTGATTGGTCATGATCTGTTTTAAGTATTGTAATGGAACGAAATTGTTCAAACTCATTAATATAATTATGGTATTAATTTATTTTGAGTCATGTTCCTATTTTGCATATTTTATCCATGAATAAGTAATTATTCTAAAATTCCGTAGTCGATCACATTCGTGGGAACAAGTGTGAGGTTTAGACTATTATGAACTTGGATTGGTATACATTCACGGGATGAATGTGGGGCAAGGTTGCAACCAAGGTTCATAGATATTTGTAGGATACAAATATCGGAAGACCCGCTCTCAAGATTTACTAAATGGAGCCTTTGTGGTTGATCACATGTAATCTTGAGTAAAGGCGAATATCATTGTATCCTTTGACCTGAGATACGTATTGGGTTCAAATATTTATCAGGTATTGTGCCTTGATTCTTTCCTTCGCTATTCTGAAATATGGTAGTTCATAAGGAAGAACTCAGGTATAATGCAAGGTATGTATTTAGGACATATGTAGTCAAGATGGAATTTGTCCCTCTTATTCGTTGAGAGTCAGATGTTTAAGGCCTGATAAAGTTAAATCTAGAAGAGAGTGATCACTCTGTGTCTCTTGGATTTAACATGACATCTAAGACGAAAGGATATAATGAAAAGATTCACCTATTCATATTCGAGATGGGAACTCGAAAGGGATGATGTTATTGAATGGCACATAGTCATAACATATTGGGGTGATGGACGGTCGTTAGGTGGTATCCGTCACTTGCATTAATTTCTTATGTTTCTCGTGCAAGTGGGAGATTGAAGGTTTTTTTCGTATGCCCGAGAGACATATTTAATTAATGTGGCTAATATGCTATGATCCAAGTCGGGTCATACCCAATAACAAGCTTAACAACACCTTATATGTATTTATCTTGACGATTGGATCGTTAAGTAAATACGCGATACTTAAATTTTAGAAAATTGGGTTTCTAAAATGTTATCACTTGAGTCAAGTTAATTGGTTAATTTATATCTTAAGGAATTAATTACTTATGGGTTTAAATAATTACCTTGTGTCATATTTTGTATATGATTTATAAAATGTACATGTAACTTAACAAAACTAGAGGCTTCTACCAAGTTTTATAAAATTAAAGAATTTATATACAAAGAGCATGGGGGTGGCGGTTTTGAGGGTACCAAGGAAGACCACCACATGCTTGTTTTGTGACTTTTAATAAGCACACTTGCTTAGTTACATGCCTTACACTTTAACCAATTCTTTGACTCAAGAAAATTGCAAGTTCTTTAAACTCTCTTCTCTCTCCCAAAGCAGCCTGCTGGCCGTGGCATTCAAAGGGGAAAGAAAGGGTGTTTTGTTTAACAATCTAAGTGATTTAGTGTCTAAAATCCTAACTCATTCAAAGGTGGTGTTGTTTCAAAAGGGGCTTGTGGGTATTACCAACTTGAGGCTTCAAGTTAGAGGCTCTAAATCCATCATCTTCATCATCATTTTAGCTGTCCAATTCAGCATTTTATTCTTCATTAAGGAGGTATTAAACTCTTACTTTCTTGTTAATTAGTAAGCATTATTTCACAACTTGATCCAAGATGGGATTTAGCTTTAATTGGTTTAATGATAGCAAGTAAAATTGGTAATTTCACGCTTCCGTTTTATAATGATTATTAAATGGTTTTAAGAGTTTCAAACTTGTTAAATCCCAACAATCGGGGAACTGTTTATCTTTCACCACATTAACAGAAACTTACCAGCAACTTCATTACTCATCAACTTAAGTTCTCCGAAGAATTATTATATTGTTCGTTAAAACCCTATCATGTACTTATCCGCATCTTGTAACAAGAATTGCCATACCAATTACCGGGAATCAGCAAATCTGTATTATGAGTCTCGCAACATTTCCACATCAACAGTTATATGTATCCATATAACATCTATCTCTTAGAACTATGATCTTCCATTCTGAAATTCTGAAAAGCACTCAGTCCACAAATCAATACTCCGAACATTGAAAATTTGAAGGAAGCAACAAAAACTGTAAACGACCTTAACCGTTGAAGGCATGATAATACAGAATGGATGGTTGGAAAACTCTCAATTGAAAATTTAGTACCAAAAAAAAAATTATGCGAAACTATGAAGGAAGCCGTGGACAAATCACAAAGAATAAGTTTGACTTCAAGGAATTCAAATGATTCAATACCTGCTGAAGTCTTTAGCGAATATCTTGCTCCTTACTCTAAACTCTTGCGGACAATACTCTTCATCATCCTCTGATCTTAGAAATTCCAAGATATCATCGTATCTTTCATTATAAATATCCTCCATACTTCTGAAGATATTTTCATAACTATTTTTTATCTAAATCATTAATCTATTAGTGCTATCAGTGTTACATCATATAGAAACTGTTAGTTTCTATATTCTGTAAACTTTCGAGCTTAAAATATGAATGTTACTGAAGTAATGTTGGGAACTGATGCATGAATTAGTATAATATAATGACACTTGATCAACGGGATTATATTACAGTAAGTCATGCTGAGTTCTAATGGGACATGATGGTTCAGAGTAGATCATATCACCATCATGTGTCATATTACATAACTCTTTCATTCTAATTAACTTCTGAACATATCAAGAAAGTATATTCTTGATAGATCTATTCTCAATGATTCTGGTAATTTGACGAATCAAATCGTGCTATTACGTTCTTTCTTGATTATAACATTAAATTCATTCGAAACTCCATACTTACAAATTCTAGACCATTACTCGTTTTACTAGAGATCGAGAGGAGATTAAAAAGACGAAGAGCTCCGAAACATAAAGGAAGATATAAAACTCAACAACAACACTGAAATTACAATAATTAAAAATTTAAAACATCACGACAATTAAAAATTAAAAGATTACAATCAAACTACTCGTCGTCATCAATTGTCATCTGCAAAGTAGCGTTCACCAGTCATTTCACCATCAGTGAGGTACTCTGGAGACATCGGTATTTCTCTTAATGCCTCAACTGCTACTTCAGCTGATTCATCGAGGTAACGATAACCCAACGTCTCTTCATCTTCAAGAACCGCATACAAAGAAATGCGTTTACCGCGATCTTTAATGGTATCTTTTATAAAGTACCATTGATCATCGGTACACAGAAAACTTGCCCTACAATCAGCATCATAATCGTCTTTATAAAAGAACACAGACGTGAATTCACACGGAACTTTTTCCTTCAGAAAGGATAGCAAGTCTTGTAAACCAACATCACGAATGTCGATATCTTCAAACGAAATACTGTCGCCCCACTTATATTCCTTCATTTGATTCCGGAAATCACCTCCGTAATGAACATCGAATGAAACAATCATTGGGGGAAGTGTTAACATTTTGCAGTTTGGGAGTGTTTGATTTTGATTTTGGGAAAGGTGAAAATATAAAAGAAATATATGTTTGAGTGTATAAAATGAAGTATAGGGTCGGTGATTATATAGTGTAAAAGTGACCGTTGGGATAGCCGTTGGAATTTTTTTTTTATTTTACTAACGGCTAAAAATTTGGGCAAGTTTTTGGGCGAAGGTGGACGATGCCCGTTGGGACCTCTCTCATGATAGTTTCATTTGTGCTCTTCGAATAATTGAATTATTTTATCTGTATTATTCTGTAATGATGAAAACTCTATTTATCAGCTCATATTCGTCAAGAAAACATATTTATTGTTAGTCATGACGACCTCACTCAAATTTCGGGACGAAATTTCTTTAACGGGTAGGTACTGTGATGACACGGGAATTTCCGACCAAATTTAAACTTAAGTCTTATATGATTCGACATGATAAGCAAAGTCTGTAATGATGAGTCTCAAAAGTTTTGAACTTTTATGAACACATTTAGCCATTTAATACTCCCGACTATTCATGAACATTTGTGTGTAGATAAATATGTAAATATATATATATATATATATATATATATATATATATATATATATATATATATATATATATATATATATATATATATATATATATATATATATATATATATATATATATATATATATATATATATATATATATATATATATATATATAAATATACATACATATAATTATAAATACAATTTAAATAGATTGAAATTAAAAATATAAAATAATAACTAAAATAGATAAGTTACTATCATATATATAACTATATACTATTACGAATTTATATATATATATATATATATTCTAAGTATAATTAAAATATTGTATTATATATAAAATTCATAAATAATAGATATTTAATAAAGGTTATTATATATAGTTTTTAGTTAAATATTACATAAGTAAAAGTATTTATATATATGTATATACATATATATACATAACGTGTTATATTTTTACTAATATTATTATTATCATTAATAATATTAATACAATTAATATTATCATTAGTATTAAGAATAAAATTATTATTACATTTTTTTATAATATTACTATAATTATTAATAAATAACCCTTAGTACTATTATTAATATTTGTTAGAAAATAATATCTTTTATTATTAATAACATCAATAATATGATTATTATTTTATTAGTATCCATATTATTTATTATTACTATTAATATAATTATTATTAATAATGATATATTTATTAATTATTAATATTTATTATATTATCTATAAATAAAGGAAACTGGAACCAATTTGTTACTAGTAGCTATCATACTGTTGTAGATTGACAAAAATTTGTACAAATCAATTGAACCAGTCCAAATTGGTTAGCAATCCACATCGCCTTTTATATATATATATATATATTTTTTACGACTGGATTATTTTTTTTCTTGCTGTTGAATTTATTTTAATTATATATAAATCCAATCCAGTTGTTAATTGAGGAGATACGACTCACATTATCATTCACAAATTTTAGAAGTCCATAACCAATTTTTTTTATTCAAGTCAAACAGAAACCAGGAAGGACCCGTTCCATTACCTCTGTCCTTTAACTTTTTTTTATCATATTTCGAATTTGAATGAATTTTAAAAATGTAACAATGCAGTTATGTTGTAAATCATCCTCTTAAACTATCTGCAAAAGCTCAAGTTCCAATTTTTAAAATTTAGTTTGAATTTTGGAGTCAAACATATAAATTAAAAAGTCAAACAATTTGTTCATAAGAAAATTCGAGTTCGTTTTTGAGTTTATGGAACAATTAATGATTCCTCTAGTTTGTATACATGATTTCCAAACTATTTTGTAAAGAAAGTTTTTGTTAAAACACTCTTAAAACCGAAAATCAAATTTTTTTTTTAAGAGAGCTGCGACAGCAGCAAGCTTATTTCAGTTTCATTTAAAATTTTTGTTGTTGTTTTAATTAATTGAATTGATCACTAGTCATTTATGTATCATTTATAAACACTAAATTTATATAAAATAGGGATTGATCCTTGATCCTTACATGTCTAGTCGACGAGGTTTAAAAGGGAAGAAGAAGAATAGGGACACAGTTTATAAGGGGTTATAATAAATTCGGTGGGTTTATAAAACAGAAAATGGCGGACAGCCCAATGGTCAGGAGATAGTTCGGGTTATCGAGAGGTCTCGGGTTCGAGACCCGCTGGTGGCATTTCTTTTTAAACCCCATTTATATGAGGTAGTTTTCTAATTATTTATTATAATTATTATCATTATCATTATTATTATTATTATTGTAATTATACTTATTATTATTATTGTTGTTATTATTATTGTTATTGTTATTATTATTATTATGTATTACATATTAGTGTTATTACGAAAAATGATAATGATTGATATGTCTTGATGACAAAAATATAGGTACGATATGAATATGAATATAAATATAAATATGTAAATAGAATTAGGGATGAAGATAATAATAAAACCGTTATTATGATACAAACTTGATGTTATAAAATAATAATAATTATATTAGGGATTGATTAAGTGAAATTATAATGTTATGAATGAGATTATGGTAATATAATTAATACTAATATTAGTATCATTATTATTAACATAAGTATTATTATAAATATCATTATTATTATTATTACTAAACAAATGTATCATTAATAGCAATATCATTATTAATATTATCATTCTTAATAAAATTATGTTTTTTTTATTTAATAGTAAATCATTAATAACTATCATAGACAGTAAAATTAATATTTTTACAAGTATTATTATTAAAATTATGATTATGATTATTATCATTAATAGGATTATTAATAACATATGTATATTATTAATGTTATTATCATTATTTTCACTAGTATTAACTTAATATAACAGAATTACTGTTTTGATAAACAAATGAAATACATACATAAACATATATATTTAACAAATATAACATAACAAAATTTAATATTTTATTATATACAAAATGAATATATAAAACATATATATATTATTAACATAAAAATTATATAACTAATACATTTATATATATGTGTTCAATTATAACCATGAATATTAATAGATATACAATTGTTATAGGTTCATGAATCCGAGGCCAACCCTAAACTTGTTCCATGTCGTCATATGTATTTTTACTACAAAATACATTAGGTGAGTTTCATTTACCTTTTTACCCTTTATATTTTTGGGCTGAGAATACATGCGCAACTTTTTATAACTGTTTTACGAAATAGACACAAGTAATCGAAACTACATTATATGGTTGAATGATCGAAATCGAATATGCCCCTTTATAGTCTGGTAATCTAAGAATTAGGGAATAGACACCTTAATTGACGCGAACTCTAAAGATAGATCTATCGGGCCCAACATGCCCCATCCAAAGTACCGGATGCTTTAGTACTTCAAAATTTATATCATGTCCGATGGAGGATCCCGGAATGATGGGGATATTCTTATATGTATATTGTGAATGTCTCTATGTATGGGACGCTTATTTATGAGAAATGGAAATATGACATCTTGTGGTCTATTAAAACTTATGAAATGATTATTTATGTTAAACTAATGAACTCACCAACCTTTTGGTTGACACTTGAAAGCATGTTTATTCTCAGGTACGAAAGAAATCTTCCGCTGTGCATTTGCTCTTTTTATAGATATTACTTGGAGTCATTCATGGCATATTTTAAAAGACGTTGCATTCGAGTCATTGAGTTCATCAAGATTGTTATTAAGTCAATTATAGTTAGATATATTATAATATGGTATGCATTGCCGTCAACTTTCGATGTAATAAAAATTTGTCTTTTAAAACGAATGTAATGTTTGTAAAATGTATCATATAGAGGTCAAGTACCTCGCAATGTAATCAAATATTGTGAATCGTTTATAATCGATGTGGACTTCGTCCGGATGGATTAGGACGGGTCACTTCAAATTAGGTCACCTTCACCCATCTCCGTATCACATCTAAGAATAACAGTAAGCCCTACACTAAATGAAGCGCAAGCTTCGGTAGGTAAGAGATCTAAACGCACGGATGGTAAAAAGACCACTAAGCCCATCGAATCTAAACAGGACTTAAGAATAAATCCTACAAAGCAAGATGCTTCGGCATCTAAGGAAGTAAAGTCTTCCTCTGCAGTAAAGTCTGCGTTGACTCAATCGATTGAGGACACTCAATCATTGAAGTCCAGAACAGCCGAAGGGGAGCCGAAAAATCTTGAAAAGGCACCCTGCTTATCGGCTGGAAATCCTCCTGTGCCTCAACGTACAACAGGGTCT
Organism: Rutidosis leptorrhynchoides; assembly: GCF_046630445.1. Taxonomy (NCBI): domain Eukaryota; kingdom Viridiplantae; phylum Streptophyta; class Magnoliopsida; order Asterales; family Asteraceae; genus Rutidosis; species Rutidosis leptorrhynchoides. The sequence goes on from NC_092342.1 coordinate 149,253,453, forward strand.
CGAGGTCCGACTTATCTTGATGAGGAAGATCTGCCGCGTCCCATGAAAACGAGTCAACATGACAATCCTTCAGGATATTTATCAGTCTTCCAGCAGACTGTTCCCTTGGTTCATGAAAGTGATCCATTGGTTCAAACCACTTCTCTTTCGGATTCTGAATCTCAGGGTCTGGAGGAAGAGTCTTTAACTGAAAGAGATGTGCCACCTCATGGTATATCAATGATTTCAGGATTCGTGGATAGCAATATCTCTGCGAGAACTAAACAGACGTGTAGTTCTACTACTTTGTCAGAGTCCCATGAGACCAAAGTCATGGAGGTGGATGCTTCGAAAGAAACTTCGCCGGTGACAACTCCAGTTGTTACCCAACCTCCATCAGAAGGGGATATCACGAATCTGACTAGTAGTATGTATAGCCTTACATATAAGAATAATACCGCACAATCATCCTTACCTGCCCTCACGGCAACTCAAACACTTCCACCAACATCGCCTTCAACAGTTGCTGCTGATGCTGCTTTTGTTCATGGTTACACTGTTGTTTCACCAACTGGGTCACCTTCTCGAAGTTCAAATAGATATGGATTACAGTATCTCTCTGACAATGAGGTGGAGGAGCTCTATCTTGCTGAGTTTGCTAAACGAACTGATCTTGATGAAGTTCGCGAAACTATGATGATTTATCTTGAGCAAGCAAGGATAGTGTATCCTTTATCTCCATGCAAGTCACCTGGACCAATTCACATGCCTGATCATGATGATTTCGATTCCGGCAATCTTCATGAGGGGGAGAATAGACAAGGTGGTTATCGGTCCAGTGTTTTTCAAAGATCAACGTATGAACCTGGTACATCTAGTCAAAAGAAGGATAAAGATGTTGTTGATATATCTGATTCCAGTGATGAAATTGAAGAAATTCAGTGTGAAAGTTTTCTAGATGAATCGGAAAGTCAGAGAGAGGGTGACTCAGGGATGTTAATGATTATGGATTCAGCTGATCAATCAGAGAAAAAGTTAACTCAAGAGAACAATCAAAACTTTGACAACATTGAAGATATTTTGAAGGGGTCATCGAGTGTCGCCAATGAATTTAATGATCATTAATTTGTTAATTTGACATCTCCAACTGACGAATTTAGAATACACTTCAAAAAGGAGATTTTCTCTAATGGCAAAGAAGATACCATGACTCCTCCCGATTTGAATGTTCCTTTTCAAATTGCAGAGATTGTTCTTGAACGTGATGCTAATTACCAACTGAGTGAGGATGAAGAGAAAGATATTCTTCGTTCACCATTCATTGAACAACAAGCATATAGAATTTATGGTGATTCTGTTCTCGTCCTTTCTGCATCAATGAGTGTTCTGGGTGCATGGAAATATCATAAGAAACCAGAATATCCCAAAATTATCTAAGTGTTCGTGAAAAATTCAAATTGAAGAATGAAGAGAAACTTCAAATTCAGCGGAGTTCAGAGATTAAAAGCATAAATAAGGTTTTGATGATTAATAAGGATGAAGTGAAGATGCCATTGTTTCAAGTTACAAGAATGGATGATGAGGATTACCAATTCTCAGAAGCGGATTTTGATAAACTGAAGATGGATGGCATTATTTTCATTTACAACTATCTGATTAACTTGAATGAATATGCAACAATTTATCATGCTACTGCAATGAAGGCAGTCTACAGATTTATTCTTGATTCGATGAGATGGATGTCAGTTCATGATTTTCAGTTGGGATTGGAATCCGGACACAAAAAGCTCGGAATCAAACCACCAAATCAAGTGATTGAAGAGCTAAGATACATGTCCTTACTTGAAGTGAGCGACTGTCCATATGGGTTTGCATTTGTCAATTCTCACTATACAAAGATCTTCATCAGAGTCTCAGATTTCAGAAGATACTCAGACGGAACGTTGATGTATGCTTTCAAGTACATGAGATGGAGATTGATCAATAACTGCTATTCAACTGAAGATATTGAGATTGTCAAATACATTCTCACAAGATTAAAAAGTCGTCTCAAAACAAGAGTGAACATACGAAGAGATGAGAATCTCAAGGGTTTCAAATCCAAAGTTCACTTCAGAGGAACAAAGTTCCTTTAGATGTTTTAAATAGGATTATGTTGTAAAGTTCACATTTAACACTAAGGGGGAGATTGTTAAGACCCCGAAGTTGTATAGTGTTAATGTGAAATAAGCTTAAATGAAGGTTCCTTAGAAGAGGGCTATATAAGGAACCTAAGTAGTCCTAATTAGATAGCCATTGCATTGTAACCGAGTTCTAGAAGCTGTGGAATGTAATTTTACCGATTCTCTCTAATACCGAGTCTCATTCTTACATACCGAATCTCTCTTTATCTTATCATTTCTCTCAATCTCAACATGATCTGACCTATCAGCCTAGAATGCTCGTACACATTCTCGGCGTGCCACTGCTCGAACTGACTATGTCTAACCTCGTTTGTCATTTCTACCTCATCTATACGCTGGTAAACATCAGTAATAGCCTCCCTAATGACATCCCTAATGTCATTCGGTTCCTCCATTTCCTCATCTGAGCCTCTCTCTACCTGTGAATGACGACCATCATATGGTACTGCCTGATTGCGTCTGCTCTTTAATACCTTTGCACCCTGATAGACCTTCAATCCTAAAGTCTTAACCTGTTCCCTACACACCATCAGTGGACCCCCTTGATCCCTATCTATACCCAAATACTCTCCAATGAGAGTAACAAAAATACCTCCTCCTATTATTCCCCCGTCCTGTATTCCTGCCACCATTTTGGACAGATAAAAACCAACACAGTAGGGAATATTAACAACGCTTCTAGTGTTTCGAATACACTTAAGGTAAAATAAATCATGTAAGGTCATCTTCTCCTTATTTTTACCTCTTTGTGTAAACGAATTAGCTAAAAATCTATGTATAACACGAAGCTCTGCTTTGTTAATATCTAAATAGGAGTGTCTTCCTCCCAGCGTAAAAACATTATAATTTGACATACGCCTCCAGACAGCGTCCGCGTCAAAATTCCTCTCTACCCTTTCACCATGATAAATCAAATTTGTACAATCAGGTAGTAGTAATTCACCAGGAGTGTAAATCTGTAAAGCCCTAGCCATGTCAAGCTTGGACATCCTATACATCCTACGGCCAAGTAAAAATCTAAAAAAATTCCTATCATCTAACCTAACTACATCCGCATCAAGTGATATAGTACTCATAAGCTCAACACACCACTCTTTATATACAGGCCTACGAATGGTGAATAAATGTTCCCAATCTGGAAAAGAAGACTGACATACCTTTGGATCAGATGCTGTCTAACTGAGTTAACTAGTTGGACCCTTTCCAAAGGCTCCCAATCGATTACCCTCGGTACTTCTACATTTTTTGTTACCAGTTTAAATTTGTTACTTTGGTACGTCGGGTAATCTCTCCAGCTTCGAACAAATCTCAAATTAGGATGCAACTGTTCTTCATAAATCGCTGACTGTTCTATTATTGGATGAATCAGAAATTGTACGTAGGCATTAACATATTCTTGTTACAGATCATAATACGGTATGTGTTGATCATTATGATATTGTTATTCCTGTTGTTGTTCCTGTTCAGGTTCTGGTTCATATTGTGGCTCATATTCCATTTCTGGCTGTGGTTCCGGAGCAGGTTGCCTAGATGATGATGATGCACCATTAGTATCAGTATTTCTCTGCAAAACACATTAAACACAAAATTTGTGCATCTAAATATGCATTAGTGTTAGCAAAATAACAAATTAAAATAATTACAATAACATGTTTAATCTATATTAAACTCATGCTCATTTTCACATTTTTATCAATTCTACACTTTTTCAAATAAGCATATATGAAAATGATTACAAAGTTCATAAGCATTCTACTCAAATAACATGTCAAAATAATCATTACTAGCAATTAAACAAGTTTTAAATGGCATTTACATCAATTTAATCAAGTTCATGAATTTTAGACCTAAAAAGTCTACTTTAATTCTCAAAAATCATGTTTAGGATCAAAGTTTGGATCATTTAGCTACCTAAACATGTTACACTACTTAATTTAGCAATAATTCATGACAAAAATTGGCCATAACCCATTTATATCAAAAAGCCCCAAATTGCTCAAGAACACAAACCCTAGATTTCTAAAAAATTTGAAGTTTTTGGCTTCAAATCATGTTAAATAGCATCAATTTAGGTTATACATGCATAATATACTAACAATTTAACTGTAATTACACTAGAAATTAATAAAATTAAATTAGGTAAAAATTAGCTCAAGAACACTAAAACTGAAAATTTAAAGAGTTTAGGGGTGAAATTTTTACCTTCCTTGAAAAACTTTTGAAGAAAGACATGATTGTAGTTGATTTTAGGACGAAATTTGGTTGAATTTGGTGAAAAATTGATGATTTTAGGGGTTGTTTTTTGTGTGTGTTCGTGTGTTGTGTGTGTGGTATTGTGAAGAGCAGAACACTCGCTGGACTTATGTTCCTGACCAGATTTTTGGCCTCATGCGATCGCATGAGTTTTACAAGGGAACCCCATGCGATCGCATGGGGTCTGGTATTTTATTTTATTTTTTATTTTTTTTATATAAAAATCTTATACTTATGAAACATAAATTAACAAATTTTAAAAATTTGTTTCTTTTTAAGAATGAGGGTATTTCGGATCATTGTCCTAGTCCGTCTCTCAACAAAGTTTTAAAATTTGTTATTTAAGAGTCGTTTTAAAAGCAAAGATTTTTGAGTTGTTTTAATGTTTTTGGCATACTTTAATATAATAAGATTAAAAATAATGATAATAAAAGTTCTCGTCCCGCCCTCGGGTAAAGCAATTTCGGTTCAACGACCTAGTTTTCAACTCACGACGAATTTTTAGATATCAAATTTTTAACTTAATGAAATAAAGTAAATTTTTGTTTTTAAATTCACACCAAACTTAAATTTAAAATGTATAAAATTAAAAATTCATATAAATATCATTAATATTTTTATACATTAATTTTACAAACTTATATTAAAAATATTAATTTTTAAAAATACTTAAAAACTTAAATATATTGGTTTTAGAAATTTAAAATAATAATTTAATATTTATATATTAATTTTAAAAACATGGTCAAAATTAAAATTAAAAATCTTTTTGGTCTTTTATTCCACTTTAATCAATCAAATATTATCAAAAATATACGCCCCTCTTTTCGGTAAAGTAATTTCAGTTTCATAACCTAGTTTTACTCCTGACGAATTTTTGAAAATTTTGGGTCGATTGATTAAAGATATTTATACCTTAAGAATAAACGGTAAATTTCGCAGTAATGTAATAAATTTTTGTATGATATCAATAATTTCGGTTACGCATACCTAATTTTATTGAATACCAATTTAATACTTTATAGCGAACGATTTAGCGTTTATTATCAAAAAGTTAAAAACAATAAAAATAAAAATAAAAATAAAAACTGTACATACTTACCCGTGAGAAAGAATTCTGAGAGACCTGCTTTAGCTGACTCATAGGAGAGTCGTGTGATTTGGTTCTCCATAGCTACATAAGCATAACCTCGATTCTTCAATAACTTTTCTTCTAAATATATGAACGGTCCTTCTCTGCATAGAGTAACAAATTCGGTATTTGAATATGTTTGATTATTTGAACATTTACCTTCGTGTGACCATTTTCCGCATTTATAACATCTTTCAAGGTGTCGTGCTCTTCTTTTTGTTGCGGATTTTGATTTTCCTTTACCAAAATGTGTCTTATGATGATCTTTCCTGAGTTATTTCCTTACTTTGTCACATCTGCCTCTTATTACTGACACCAGGTCACTCGGGAGTGTGTCATTATTATGTTTAGTAATCAAAGCGTGTAGCATTAGACCATGGTTCAAATCAAAGGAATTCTTCATCTCGTAAAACCTAAAAAAAATAAAAATTCAGAATGGAGGGAGAAGACTAGTTCTTTAGGGTCTGCTAGGGAAAGACCATTCGGATTCCATTTTCGAGAACTACACGAGAACAGAATATCTAACTCTAACAGAAATACATATTACCCTAAAAAGATTTGAATCTTCCCACACTTAGTTAGCTGTGGTGTCGAAATTATGATTAACTTCATCTTCAACTTCCATTGGATTATCTATGTAATGTTTAACTCTGTGACCATTAACTTTAGATTCAATCCCATTTGAATTTATTAATTCTACTGTTCCATACGGGAAAACTCTTTTGACTATGAATGGTCCAGACCATCTTGATTTCAATTTTCTAGGAAATAGCTTGAATCGTGAATTGAAAAGAAGAACTCTGTCTCCTTCCTTAAATTCTTTTGAACTTTTGATTCTTTTATCATGCCATTTCTTCGTTCTTTCTTTATAGATTAACGAATTTTTGTATGCTTCATGTCTCAATTCTTCTAGTTCGTTTAATTGGCTTAACCGTAGACGTCCGACTTCATGTAAATCAAGATTACATGTCTTCAAAGCCCAAAATGCTTTGTGCTCAATTTCTACTGGAAAGTGACATGCTTTTCCATAAACGTGTCTAAAAGGTGTGGTGCCAATTGGAGTTTTGTAGGCTGTTCTAAAAGCCCGAAGTGCATCCTCCAATTTCATGGACCATTCCTTCGGATTTGATCCTACGGTTTTCTTTAGAATATGTTTTAATGCTCGGTTGGTATTTTCAACTTGTCCACTTGTTTGTGAATGATAAGCGGTTGAGATTTTATGAGTTACTCCATATCTTTTGAGAAATTTATCAAGTTGATTATTACAAAAATGAGTACCCCGATCACTTATTAAAGCTTTCGGTGTTTCAAACCTTGCAAAAAGACGTTTTAAAAAATTGACTACAACTCGTGCATCATTAGTTGGGAGAGCTTGTGCTTCCACCCATTTAGATACATAATCAATGGCAACGAGAATGTAGAGATTATTATGAGATTTTGGAAATGGACCCATAAAGTCAATACCCCAAATGTCAAATACTTCACATACTTGAATGACATTTTGTGGCATTTCATCACGTTGATTTATTTTTCCGGCCCTTTGACATGCATCACAGGATCTGCAAAGAAGGTGTGCGTCTTTGAAAATTGTAGGCCAATAGAATCCAGCGTCATAGACTTTTCTTGCTGTGAGTTGAGGCCCATAATGCCCTCCTGTTGGTCCTGTGTGATAATGGTTTAAGATTTGACTAGCTTCATCTCCGAATACACATCGGCGTATTATTCCATCGAAACAGCTTTTAAACAAATGTGGATCTTCCCAGAAATAGTGTTTTATATCACTAAAGAATTTCTTTCATTTTTGGTACGACAACCCTTTTTCAAGGAATCCACATACTAAGTAGTTTGCATAGTCTGCAAACCATGGAATTTGATTATAATCTATCTTCAATTGATATTCATCAGGAAAGTTATCTTGTATGGCCGATTCATTTAGAACTTCTAATTCAGGATTTTCATGACGAGAAAGATGATCAGCTGCTAGATTTTCTGCTCCCTTTTTGTCTCGGATTTCAATATCGAACTCTTATAAGAGTAAGATCCAACGGATTAATCGTGGTTTGGAATCATGTTTTGAAAATAGGTATCTAAGAGCAGAATGGTCGGTATAGACCACCGTTTTAGCTAGAACTAGATATGAACGAAATTTGTCAAAAGCAAAGAAAATAGCAAGGAGTTCTTTTTCAGTAGTTATGTAATTCGTTTGTGCTCCTTGTAACGTCTTACTAGCGTAATAAATAGGTTGAAATCATTTTTCAATCCTTTGTCCTAAAACGGCTCCCATTGCAAAAGCACTTGCATCGCACATGAGTTCAAACGGTAAATTCCAAATTGCAGTTATCATGATCGGCGCATTAGTGAGTTTTTCTTTAAGAATATTAAAAGATTTGATGCATTCATCTGAAAAGATGAATGAAGCATCCTTTTCTAGGAGTTTATTCATAGGAGTGGCAATTTTAGAAAAATCTTTTATGAAACGTCGGTAAAAACCGGCATGCCCTAGAAAAGTCCTAACTCCTCTAACATTGGTGGGATGTGGAAGTTTAGCAATTATATCTACTTTAGCTCTATCCACTTCAATTCCTTCCTTTGAAATTTTATGACCAAGAACGATGCCTTCTCTAATTATGAAATGGCATTTCTCCCAATTAAGAACTAGATTTGATTACTCGCATCTAATAAGCATTCGTTCAAGATTAACTATACATGATTCAAATATATCACCGAAGACTGAAAAGTCATCCATGAAAACTTCCATGCATTCTTCTATCATGTCGTGAAAAATCGCCATCATGCACCTTTGAAAGGTTGCAGGGGCGTTGCAAAGTCCAAATGGCATACGTTTGTAAGCAAAAGTACCATAAGGGCACGTGAATGTGGTTTTCTCTTGGTCCTCGGGTACTATTGGAATTTGAAAGTATCCGAAAAACCGTCAAGAAAATAATAGTAACTATTCCCGGCTAATTTTTCCAACATTTGATCAATGAAAGGTAAGGGAAAGTGATCTTTTCTGGTGGCGTCATTTAATTTTCTATAATCAATACAAATACGCCATCCTGTTACAGTCCTAGTAGGAATAAGCTCATTTTTTTCATTTGTGATGACAGTCATACCACCCTTCTTAGGTACGCATTGAACTGGGCTTACCCATGGACTATCAGAGATTGGATAAATTAAACCTGCATCTAGCAGTTTAATAATTTCTTTCTTAATAACATCTTGCATATTAGGATTTAGTCTTCGTTGGCATTGCACAAACAATTTATGACCTTCTTCCATAAGGATTTTATGTGTGCAATACGAAGAACTTATGCCTTTAATATCATGAATCTTCCATGCAATAGCTGGTTTATAAGCTTTTAGCACAGAAATGAGTTGAGATTTTTCATTTTCAGTAAGAGAGGACGATATTATTACAGGTATTTCAGATTCACCATGTAAATAAGCATATTCCAAATGGTTTGGAAGTGGCTTTAACTCTAATGCGGTGGTTCTTCTTTCGATGATTTATATCGATATCTGTCTTCTTCTTTTAGCATTTGAATTTCTTCTGTTGTTGGTTCATATCCATTAGCCATGAGTGCAGCTAACATTTCAGCTTCATCAATTGGTTCAGTTCCTTCTCCTAAAGAACATTCTCCTGTTCCTTGTAATTCTAAAAATTCTTCTAACAATTCTGCATGTGAATCTATAATTTGAATATAATAACATGTATCATCTGCAGATTGCGGTTGTTGTATGGCTCTATCAACAGAAAAGGTAACACTCTCGTCCTCTATACTTAGGGTCAATTTCTTACCGAACACGTCTATTATTGCTTTAGCTGTGTTTAAGAATGGTCTTCCTAATATGAGAGGAACTCGAGAATCTTCTTCCATATCCAGAATAACAAAATCTACTGGAAATACTAAAGTACCAACTTTAACTAGCATGTTCTCCATTATCCCTCTAGGATATTTTACTGATCGATCTGCTAGTTGTATGCTTATTCGTGTTGGTTTCAATTCTCCAAGGTCTAGTTTAACGTATAATGAATACGGCATTAGATTTATACTAGCACCTAAGTCTGCCAATGCTTCTATTGAACTAAGACTACCCAGAAAACATGGAATTGTGAAACTTCCTGGATCTGATAATTTTTCTGGTATCTTATTCAACAGTACTGCAGAACAATTAGCATTCATTGTAACAGCCGAAAGTTCTTCCATTTTCTTTCTATTTGTGATTAGATCTTTCAGAAATTTAGCATATCTAGGCATGCTTGAAATTACATCAATGAAAGGAAGATTTACCTTTATTTGTTTAAACGTATCCAAGAATTTGGATTGCTCGGCTTCAAGTCTTTCTTTTCTCATTTTACTCGGGTAAGGAAGTGGTGGTTGGTATGGTTTAACATAAGGATTAGCCTTAACTGTGTTATCTTCATTAACTTTTCAACTACCGGTTCCGTTTCCTTATCTTGCTCAGGCTGTGGTTCTTGTGGAGTATGAATAGAGTCATCAGAAATTACAGGTATTTCACGTGGTTTAAGTGTAATGCCACTTCTTGTGGTAATGGCTTTAGCTGTTTCATTCCGGGGGTTAACATTTGTATCACTAGGTAGACTTCCCAGTTTTCTTTCACCTATCAACCTTGCTAGGTTGCTTACTTATTGTTCCAGATTTTGAATAGAAGCTTGTTGATTTCTAAATGCTTGAGCATTTTGTTCATTCGTTTGTTTCTGAGATGTGAAAAACAAGTTTGAGATTCAACTAGCTTCGACATCATATCTTCAAAATTTGGCTTTTTATCATCAGTTTATGGTAGTTTATTTTGAAAAATACGTCTTTGCTGATTGTAAGTATTATTAGATACTTGTTGATTGCTAGGACCTTGTTGGTTGTTGTATGGAACATTTCGGTTATAATTCTGATTTTGATTGTAGATTGGTCTTGGCGGTTGATAATTATTCTGATAATTATTTCCAGGCCTTTGGTTCATGTATGAAACATTCTCTCTCTGTTACATTATTTGTTCAATACTGAGACAATCTTTTATCAAATGTGGTCCTCCACACTGCTCACAACTAATTCTTATTGAGTCAATATCTTTAGTCATCTTTTCCATTCGTCTCTCGACAGCATCTATCTTTGTGGAAATGGAATCAAAGTTATGGCTAGAATCGGCTCTAGCCGCCTTAGATGATCTAACGATGTCTTTTTCTTGGTACCACTCATGTGAGTGGGAAGCAGTGTTATCAATAATTTTGTAAGCTTCAGTTGCGGTTTTCTTCATAATGGAACCACCAGCTGCTATATCGATGTCTTTTTGTGTAGTGATATCGCACCCTTGGTAGAATATTTGTACTATTGATAAGTGTCTAAACCATGTTGCGGATATCCTCTCAACAACTTTCCAAATCTTGTCCACGCTTCATATAGAGTTTCATTTGGCTTTTGTGTGAACGTAACAATTTCTCCTTGAAGTCTCACTGCTTTAGATGCCAGAAAGAATTGTTTAAGAAAATTTTCAACTAAAACATCCCATGTATCAATCGCCCCTTCAGGTAACGATTCTAACCAATCTTTGGCTTCTCTCTTTAAAGTCCAGGGAAATAACATGAGATATATCTGTTCATCCTCCAATTCTCTTATTTTAAATAAAGTACAGATCATATTAAAGGTACGAAGATGTTCGTTTGGATCTTCCTTCGGCGCACCACTAAATTGGCATTGATTAGTTACCATGTGTAGAATTTGTCCTTTAATTTCATAATCTGGCGCATTAATGTCTGGTTGAGTAATTGCATGACCTTGGCCAGTGCGTTTAGCTCTCATTCGGTCTTCCATACTTAGAGGTTCCAGATTTTCCATGATTGAATTTGTTGAATCTGAATCACTAGAGAATTCTGATTTAATGCTTTCTTCCTCGATAATTTCTGGATGAGTGATTTGTGGTTCAGGAGGAATGATTAGTGGTTCAAGATCTCTGAATTTTCCCTGAATATCCTCCGGATTCTCAATTGTGAGGTCTGGTTAAAAAAATGAATTATCGGAAATTTGAATTGGAGTACTTGGTCGACTAGATGAAGATTCTAAAGAAAAATCAATGGCGACAATGTTGGCTAGATGTTTTGATCGAGTTACAGGAGGTGAACGTATGAAAGGTGGTGAACGTTTTGCTCGGTGCATTCACTGAATATCCTATTAGTTATAAAAATAAAAATTATATAAGTTATCAAATTAATAGACTTTTCTGATTTTGCCCACGTTTCGAATAGCCAATAGATGCAGCAGGTAGCCAGGACCCTTTAAATTGGAAGCCCACAACTCGCCACTAACAAATCCAACTATTACTACGAACCAGAAAATTTTGGATGTCTATCAATTTAACCGCTTAAAATAATTTTCTTTTTGAAATTGTAGAGAAGAAATAAAAAATTCTATGTCCTAAAAACTAGAGAGTCGAGAAATAAGAAAGAAAAAGAGCGCGTCGAAAAACGTCGAAAAATAAAAGGTCGAAAAATAAGCGTCGAAAATAGAGCGTCGAAACTTAAAAGTCTAAAAACTAAAAATTAAAACTTGCGTCTAAAGGTATTAAATCTTAAAAGGAATTCTATATCCAAAAAGGCAATAACTTAAAAAGGCACTAAAATTTATAAAATATTAAAGCGATAAGCGACGTCGTAAAATTCTAAGGCGCCTAAATCTTAATATAAAGAAAAAGTACTTAAGGGATTTTACGGCAAAGCCTAGAAATCTAGAAATAAAAATGGCTACGGCAAATACTAAATTTAAAACTAAGTACGAATGAAAAATATACAAATATTACGAATAAACTATTAAAATATACAATTACGAATAAACGATTAAAAAGATATAAATATAAAAAGAAACTTAAATTTATAAAAATACAATTTTTATAAAAATATTATTTTTATATTATTTATTTTATAAAAGTATTAATTTTTAAAACTAATTAAAACTTAAAATACAAATTAATTAATAAAACTAAAACTAATTAATAAAAACTAATTAAATAAATAAACCCTAATTAGGGTTAATAAATTAATAATAATAATTATTAAAACCCTACTGCGTAATAATTATTGGGATCAGACCTATCATAAAGCTTCATGCGATCGCATGAGTTTTATATGGCAGGGCCATGCGATCGCATGGTTTCGGATACCAGGCCAAGTCTTGGGCTGCTATAGTACCAGGCCCGATTCTTTTATATATAAAATAAATAAAAACTTAATTTTTTTAAAAAAATACCTATTAGTTTTTGTAACTAAAAGAAAATACAAACTTTTTAAATTTTTTTTAAAAAACGTAAAAATATATAGTAATATATATTTATTTATTTTTCTTTTTATTGTTTTTATATTTTTGATATTTAAAACGTATTTTTACAAAAAGAAATTAAAACTTAATAAATTTTTTTTAATAGCGTTTCGCTTTCGGCGTTGTTGATCCCCGGCAGCGGCGCCAAAAATACTTGATGTTAAAGCAGAGGGGTACGAAATAGTTATATTTTTATTGCAAAATACTATTAAATATGATACAATTTTACACAAGTTATTTATTTATTTATAAAATGGATATACCTAAACCTTGCTACAATACTTATAGGCAGTGTACCTAATCGTACAGTAGTGTAGTTTTTAGTAAGTCTGGTTCATTCCACAGGGAGCTAGCCAAGTTTAACGCTCTATTTTTAAAACTATATTTGTATATATATATATATATATATATATATATATATATATATATATATATATATATATATATATATATAAGTAGTATTAATATTATAAAAGGGGGTTTTACCGTTTAATGACCGATTTGTCGATTTTAAAACTTTAGTCGCAGTTAAAACCTAATGTAAAATATTAAAAATAAATATAACTTAATTTAAAGCGTAAAGTAAATGACAATAATTAAAGTACGATAAATTAAAGTGCGATAAATAAAATGACGATAAATAAAATTGCGATAATTAAAAAGTACATTAATTAAAAAGTGCGATAAATAAAATGACAGTAAATAAAAGTGCGATGAGATATAAAATAAAGGAATTATGCTTATTTAAACTTCCGTAATCATGATGTTTGACGTGTTGATTTTAGTTTATTACCATGGGTTAATTGTCCTTTGTCCTGGATTATTTGATATGTCCATTTGGTTTTTGTCCATAACAGTCCATCAGTCATAAATATAAAGTGTGAGTGTCCTCGTCAAATTATCCTTATATCCGAAGTCAAATATTCCAACTAATTGGGGACTTAAACTGTAATAAGATTTTAATACTTTATTATCAATTACACCAAGTATCCTTGCATGTAATCCACCCCTGTTTTAATGAGTCCATTGACTATTAATCCATTCACGTGTCCGGTCAAATGAACGATCATTAGTACTTATAAATATCCCGCCAATCGTGTCCGATTGAGTGTATGTGGTTATTTATAATTACGTCCAATTGTAAATCTTTATATTAAATTAACGAACTATCATTCAATTAAACAAATATAAAGCCCATTAATAGCACATAGTCTAATTTCCACAAGTGTCGTTCTTTTGTCCAAACCCCAATTATGGTACAAAGCCCAATTACCCCGTCTTTAATATTTTGCCCAACATCATGATTACTTCGATTTAAATAAGCATAATAATAACTTAGCTACGAGACATTAATATAAAAAGGTTGAACACAACTTACAATGATTAATAATAGCGTAGCGTTACACGGACATAATTTCGACTTACACACTTACAACATTCGCTAACATACCCTTATTATTATTAATCTTAAATTAAAATTAAAATTATATATATATATATATATATATATATATATATATATATATATATATATATATATATCGTGAGAGATAGAGAGGATAGAAAAAGATGTGTGAATTTCGGCCAAAACACGCGAACTTTATAGGAACTGACCTCACTATTGCTGCCATGTGATCGCATGGGTTTATAACTGCCAGGCCATGCGATCGCATGGCCCCCTGGGACAGCTCACATTTGCTTGTTTTCTTGTTGCCGACGGTTTTAATATATAATATAATATATATATATAATTTTAAGAATTAATTATATATTATATTATATTCATGTGTATAGTTAACTTGTAATTTTTAGTCCGTTGCGTCGAGCGTTGAGAGTCGACTCTGGTCCCGGTTCCGGATTTTCGAACGTCCTTTCGTACTATTTAATATCTTGTACTTTGCATTTCGCGGCTCGTACTCTTGTAAATTTTAGAGGTTTCTCATCAATAATTTGAACCACTTTGATTGTACTTTGTACTTTTTAGCTTTTTGGTCGTTTCGTCTTCAATTCGTCGAATCTGTCTTTTGTCTTCACCTTTTATTATTTAAACGAATATTACTTGTAAATAGAACAACTGCAACCAAAATCTTGTCTTTCTTGAGGGATAATGCTATGAAATATATGTTTGTTTTTAGCATTATCAGTATACATATAACTGTTGATGTATACATGCTGTGTAAAGACCCATCCTAATCCATAAGAACAAATACAATAACATAGGATTACATCGTGAGGTACTTGACCTCTATATGATACATTTTAAAAACATTGCATTCGTTTTTAAAAAGACAAACTTTCTTTACATCGAAAGTTGACAGACATGCATACCATTTCATAATATCAAACCGTAAATGATCTAATCTGTCATTTACTTAATCATAATCTTTACTGAACTCAACGACTTGAATGCAACGTCTTTTGAAATATGCCATGAATGACTCCAAGAAATATCTTTAAAATGAGCAAATGCACAACGTAAGATTTCTTTCATACCTGAGAATAAACATGCTTAAAAGTGTCAACCAAGAGGTTGGTGAGTTCATTAGTTTATCATAATCGATCATTTTCATCATTTTAATACACACAAGATTTTCATTTTCATTTCTCATAAATATACGTCCCATGCATAGAGACAAAAATCATTCATATGGATTGAACACCTGATAATCGACATTAACACGAACCATATAGAATATCCCCATTGTGACGACGCGAAAATTTCCGACCAAATTTAAACTTGATCTTCATATGTTTCCGACATGATAAGCAAGGTCTATAATGTTGAGTCTTGATAATTTTGAAACTGTTTCATATATTCAATTGGCCTTCGACCATTACCGACGATTCACGAACAATTGTTGTAAACTAATATGTATGTATGTATATATATATATATATATATATATATATATATATATATATATATATATATACATATATATATATATATATATACATATATATATATATATATATACATATATATATATATATATATACATATATATATATATATATATACATATATATATATATATATACATATATATATATATATATATATATATATATATATATATATATATATATAATAGCATGTATAATAAATTGAGACAATAAACTACAATTAAATCATTAGAATTGACTATGTAGAAACAATATATAAAATAAATAAGTGTAATTAAAATGAATATATATAAATATATATATATAATTTATAATTAGTTGTAATATATAAATATTAAATAAATGTTATGACATAATATAATATTGTAAATACAAGTATAGTTGTTACATTAGTACATTCAATACTAATAATATTATTAAAACTTATTATAAGAAATTTTATACCTTTGAGTTATTATAATTACTAATATTATTGTTATCATTATTATTATTATTATAACCAGTAGTAAAGTTGCAATTTTAATTATTATGATTAATATTAGTGATATTATTAGATACAAATATTATATTGAACATTAAAAATTAATTAATATTATCATTAATAAGATTATTATTATCATTGTTATAATAATTATTATAGTTTTTATTATTTATTGATAAGGTTAGTATTATTATTATTAATATAATTATTGTTATTATTATTGATATTATCATTATTAATATTAGTATTTTTATTATTATTATTATTAGTATTCTTATCAAAATTAATAATATTAATGAATTTTATTAATAAATTAATATCAATAATTTTCTTAAATATTACACTTATATAAATACAGATATACTCTGTATATAAATGTAAGACAGATATACTTCGTATAAAATGTTATATACAGATATGATCAATATTATTTTTAATTAGATTATTATTATTATATTTATCAATTATTAATAATTACTTAAAAATAATATATAAAGCCAAAAATTACGCGAATTCAGTTCCCTATCACGATCAGACTTTATTAAATTTTTATTCATGCCTATGATCCCAAATCAGATACGAACAAAATCTGTTGAAGGTCGATATCACCTTTAAACTTATTATATATTTTTTTGTTTATTTCTTGTCTGCTTGATTTATTAAACAGACGACCTTAATATGCTATAAAACAAGTGTTAGCTAAATAATATGGATAAAAATCATTCCCCTTCTCACTACCATTATCAATCATACCTGCAATGTGGAAAATGAAACATAAATTGTAATGAAACAATGCCGGTACCTCTGTTTTTGACAAATTTTAACAACGGTTCGATTTCGTATTATTTTTCAAATTCTATAAATATAATTTTGTTAAGAATCATGTATTTAAACTATCTGTAATGTTTGAGCCTCCAATTTTCTATATTGAAATTGAATTTGTGAGTCAAAGTTTTGAGATTAAAAAGTCAAACAGGTGTTCTTCAATTAAATTGATGTTTTAGAGATTGTTTTTGTTAAAATTGATGGTCTATAAAGTTTCTATAAACCATTTACAACACAATTCATGTTGTAAATATTTTCTAAAATAATCTAAATTTTTAAATCAATGATCGAGTTATTTAACGGGAAAGGTCACGGTGCTATATATTTTTTTAGTTCATCTTGGTTCTGGTAATTAAAAACAATGAATACAGAGTGCTTTTAATTAAATTTCAAATCATAAATTGATGTATTACTTAGCTGTTAAGATGGGTTGATTATCTCTGGTCGACTTGTTAATAGCGAAGAAGATGATGATGAAATAATAACAGAAATAACGAGTTTAAGTGGTTTGGGTTACGGTTTAAATTAGGAAAAGCAGCATCAGACGAGTGGTCAGGGGTAGTGTTGTTATTACTAAGTATTATCAATAAGTATTACTAAGTATCATTTTAGAGTTATCAGTATTATTACTATCATTATTACTAAAAGTACTAATATTTTAAACCTATCACTTTTATTAAAATTAGTATTATCGTTATCATTTTAAATATTACTAAGTATCATTATTATTAATACTAGTAATAGAATTATCATCTAAACACCATTATTAGTATTATTATTAATATGATCACTAAAAATTACTATTAAAACTATAATTATTATTAAAATTACTAATATCGTTACAAATATTATTTTATCATTTTACCAACTGTATTAAAATTATCATTTTTATTATCATTATTAAATTTATTATTAGTATTATCATTTATATTATTAGTATTACTAAAATTATCATGATATTAAAACTATCCTTTTATTAAAAATTATTTTATTATCATTGTTAATTTTATGACAAGTGAATAATGTACATGTGAGAATATATTTATATTACATATAGGTATGTATTAATAATATTATCAAATTTTATATAAATATTCATATATAATAAATTAGGTGTTCTTAATATAATATTAATCAGATAAATATATACATAATATATAATTTAAGGATATAATATATATATTTATTCGATTACAATTATGTGTGTTAATATATATACAAATGATATAGTTTCGTGAATCCGAGGCCAACCTTGCATTGTTCAGTATCATCGTATGAATATTTTTACTACAAAATATCGTATAGTGAGTTTCATTTGCTCCCTTTTTAAATGCGTTTGCAATATATATTTTTAGGAATGAGAATACATGCACTGCTTTTATAAATGTTTTACGAAATAGACATAAGTAATCGAAACTACATTCTATGGTTGAATTGTTATACCGGATATCGCCCTTGTTGAACTTGGTAGCCTAAGAATTGGTGTTTATTATAATTGCCACCAATTGACGCGAATCCTAAAAATAGATCTATGGGCCTTGACAAGCCCCAGTCAGAGAATTTGAACTGCTTTAGTACTTCGATTTTATTTTTTGGGGATATTCTAGATGCATTTGTTAATGTCGATTACCAGGTGTTCACCATATGAATGAATTTTAATTCGCGAGTTACGCGTGACAATATATGAAATCTTGTGGTCTATTAAAATAATGGAAATGATTGGTTATGATAAACTAATGAACTCACCAACCTTTTGGTTGACACTTGAAAGTATGTTTATTCTCAGGTATGAAAGAAATCTTCCGCTGTGCATTTGCTTATTTTAGAGATATTACTTGGAGTTATTCATGACATATTTCAAAAGACGTTGCATTCGAGTCATTGAGTTCATCAAGATTAATATTAAGTCAATTATAGTTAGATATATTATGAAATGGTATGCATGCCGTCAACTTTCAATGTAAAGAAAGTTTGTCTTTTAAAAACGAATGCAATGTTTGTAAAATGTATCATATAGAGGTCAAGAACCTCGCGATGTAACCAAATGTAATGTATTCGTCCTTATGGATTAGGACGGGTCATGAAAGTTGGTATCAGAGCAGTGGTCTTAGCAAACAAGGTCTTGCATTAGTGTGTCTAACTGATAGTTGTTTAGATGCATTAGTGGGTCTAGACTTCGACCGTGTCTGCATGTCAAAATTTTGGCTTATCATTCCGTGTCGAAAATTACCTGCTTATCATTCCTAAGTTTAGACACGTCCTACTGCCTTTATTGCATAGATAGTTGATAATGCTAAAAACGAACATATATTTCATAGCATTATTCCTCAAGAAAGACAAGCTTTTAGTTGCAATTGTTCTATTTACAAGTGATATTCGTTTAAATAATAAAAGGTGAAGACAAAAGACAGATTCGACGAATTGAAGACGCAAACGACCAAAAAGCTCAAAAGTACAAAAGACAATCAAAGAGGTTCCAATTATTGATAAGAAACGTCTCGAAATTACAAGAGTACAAGATTCAAAATGCAAAGTACAAAATATAAAATTGTACGCAAGGACGTTCGAAAATCCGGAACCGGGACCAGAGTCAACTCTCAACGCTCGACGCAACGGACTAAAAATTACAAGTCACCTATGCACATAAATATAATATAATATTTAAATAATTCTTATAATTATTTATATATTATATAAATAAAATAAACCGTCGGCAAGAAAGACTCCAAAATGGAGTGAGCTGTATTTACAAACTCCGCGACTCGCGGAGTTTGAAGGCAAAAAGGGCCGCGAATCGCGGAGTATACCTGAACTCAATTCCCTATAAAGCCAACCGAATTCCGATCATTTTTCATAACATATATCCATCTCTCTATCTATATCGTAATATTTATATTTATAATTTATATTTTAATTTTAATTTTAATTATAATTCTAATAATAAGGGTATGTTAGAGAATGTTGTAAGGGTGTAAGTCGAAATTCTGTCCGTGTAACGCTACGCTATTTTTAATCATTGTAAGTTATGTTCAACCTTTTTAATTTAATGTCTCGTAGCTAAGTTATTATTATGCTTATTTAATCCGAAGTAATCATGATGTTGGGCTAATTACTAAAATTGGGTAATTAGGCTTTGTACCATAATTGGGGTTTGGACAAAAGAACGACACTTGTGGAAATTAGACTATGGGCTATTAATGGGCTTTATATTTGTTTAACTAAATGATAGTTTGTTAATGTTAATATAAAGATTTACAATTGGGCGTCCCTATAAATTACCATATACACTCGATCGGACACGATGGGCGGGGTATTTATATGTACGAATAATCGTTCATTTAACCGGACACGGGAATGGATTAATAGCCACTAGAATAATTAAAACAGGGGTGAAATTATGTAAAAGGACACTTGGCATAATTGATAACAAAATATTAAAACCTTGGGTTACACTCAGTCGACATCCTGGTGTAATTATTAAACAAAGTATTAAAATCTTGTTATAGTTTAAGTCCCCAATTAGTTGGAATATTTAACTTCGGGTATAGGATAATTTGACGAGGACACTCGCACTTTATATTTATGACTGATGGACTGTTATGGACAAAAACCAGACGGACATATTAAATAATCCAGGACAAAGGACAATTTACCCATGGGCATAAAACTAAAATCAACACGTCAAACATCACGATTACGGAAGTTTAAATAAGCATAATTCTTTTATTTCATATTTAATTTCCTTTATTTTATATTTAATTGCACTTCTAATTATCGCATTTTTATTGTTATTGTATTTAATTGCACTTTTAATTATCGTACTTTTTAATTATCGCAAGTTTATTTTATCGCACTTTTATTATTCGCAATTTCATTATTGTTATATACGTTACGCTTTAATTTAAGTCTTGTATTTATTTTTAATATTTTACATTTGGTTTTAACTGTGACTAAAGTTTTAAAATCGACAAACCGGTCATTAAACGGTAAAAAAAACCCCCCTTTATAATAATAATATTACTTATATATATTTGTATTTTTATAAAAGTAAACTAATATAGCGTTAAGCTTTGTTTAAAGATTTTCCCTGTGGAATGAACCGGACTTACTAAAAACTACACTACTGTACGATTAGGTACACTGCCTATAAGTGTTGTAACAAGGTTTAAGTATATCCATTCTCTAAATAAATAAATATCTTGTGTAAAATTGTATCGTATTTAATAGTATTTTCCTGCTAAAATATAATAGCTATTTTATATACACCTCGCATAACATCAAGTATTTTTTTGGCGCCGCTGCCGGGGAATCGCTTAAAAGCCGGAAGCGCAAAGCTAATATAATATTAAAAAAAAAAGAGATTTTTAGTTTACTTTTATTAAAATTCGTTTTTATAAAAATACGTTTTAAATATTCGAAAATATAAAAAGAAAAACAAAAATATAAGTATATTTTTGAGATTTTGTTAAATATTTAAGTTTTATAAAGTTTCTTTATTTTTATATAAGTTTTATTTAAGTATTTTGTTTTTATTTAAAACATATTAAAAAAAACTGAAAAAAAATAAAAATAAAATATATATATAAATCTAGTTTTACGATTTTTATTTATAAAATTATAAAGTAGTTCTATTTTTATTTTAGTTTTTAAATATAAGTTTTTATTATATAAATATTTAGATTTTAAAAGAAAAAAATATAAAAAAAAAAACAAAACGTCGAATTAAAAACTGTACCTGAATTGAATTCTGGAACCCCGCGACTCGCGGGGTTTGCTGCTTGAAATACCGCGACTCGCGGAGCCACTCTGACACGGGTACACAGAACCCTAATCAGGCATTAATTACGGGTAATTATTATAATTATTATTATAAAACCCTAATTAGGTTTTAATTAATTATTTATTTTAGTTTTTATTATTATTTTGTTTAATTAGTTTAATTAAATTGTAAAATTAATAGTTTTAATAAATAAATAATATAAAAATAATATTTTTATAACATTTGTACTTTTTACAACTTTTTGTATATTTTTATATTTTGTCTCTTTTCAATCGTTTTAGCATAATATTTGTATTTTTAGCTCATATTTAGTTTTAAACTTAGTTTTTGTCATAGTTATTTTTACTTCTAGATTTTTAGGCTTTGCCGTAGAATTCCTTAAGTGCTTTTTCTTTAGACTAAGATTTAGGTACTTTAGAATTTTGCGACACCTTTTTAAGTTTTAGTTTCTTTTTAAGTTATATCCATTTGGGATTTAGTTTTTCCTGTAAGCTTTAATATTTTTAGACACCTTTTACCTATGTATCAATTATCATTCCAATTAGTAATCTCAATTTGCGATTATAATTTTAAGTTAGTTGTAGTAATAAGGTTAGGTTAGTCAAGTGTTTTTAAGTTTTATAAGTTTCTTTTATTTTTCCGTCACCTTTTATTTTTCAACCATTTTTCTTTTTCGACCTTTTTCGACACGCTCTTTTTCTTTCTTATTTCTCGCTATTCTAGTTTTAGGACATAGATTTTTATTCTACTTCTTATCTAAATTTCTTAAAATTACGAAAATTTGTTTTAAGTGGTTAAATTGATAGACATCAAAATTTTCTGGTTCGTAGTAATAGTTGGATTTGTATGTGGACCGGGTTATTGGAGCCAAACAGTCCTCAATTATATTGAGACCAAACAAATCCTGCCCCTCTGCTGCATCTTTTGGCTATTCGAAACGTGGGCAAAATCAGAAAAGCCTATTGATTGGATAACTTATTATAATTTTTCTTTCCTTTTAAAAACTAATAGGATATTCAGTGAATGCACCGAGAAAGACGTTCACCACCTTTTGTACGTTCACCACCTGTAACTAGATCAAGACATTTAGCAAATATTACTGCCGTTGATTTTTCTTTAGAATCGTCATCCAGTCGACTAAGTACTCCAGTTCAAATTTTCGATAATTCATTTTTTGAACCCGACCTCACAATTGAGAATCCGGAGTATATTCAGGAACGATTCATAGATCCTGAACCACTAAACTTTCCTCCGGAACCACCAATCATTCAAACAGAGATTGTTGAGGAACGAACCATAAAATCAGAATCCTCTAGTGATTCCGATTCAACAAATTCAATTATGGAGAATCTGGAACCATTAAGTATGGAAGACCGAATGAGAACTAAACGCACTGGCCAAGGTCACGCAATTACTCATCCAGACATTAATGCGCCAGATTATGAAATCAAAGGACAAATTCTACACATGGTGACTAATCAATGCCAATTTAGTGGTGCGCCGAAGGAAGATCCAAATGAACATTTACGTACCTTTAATAGGATCTGCACATTATTTAAAATCCGAGAAGTGGAGGATGAACAGACATATATCATGTTATTTCCCTGGACTTTAAAGGGAGAAGCCAAAGATTGGTTGGAATCGTTACCTGAAGGGGCGATTGATACATGAGATGTTTTAGTTGAAAAATTTCTTAAACAATTTTTTCCTGCATCTAAAGCCGTAAGACTTCAAGCAGAAATTGTTACGTTTACACAGAAGCCAAATGAAACTCTATATGAGGCGTGGACTAGATTTGGAAAGTTGTTAAGAGGATGTCCGCAACATGGTTTAGACACCTGTCAAATAGTACAAATATTCTACCAAGGATGCGACATCACTACAAGGAAAGACATAGATATAGCAGCTGGTGGTTCTATTATGAAGAAAACCGAAACTGATGCTTACAAAATTATTGATAACACTGCTTCCCACTCACATGAGTGGCACCAAGAAAAAGATATCGTTAGATCATCTAAAGCAGCTAGAGCCGATTCTAGCCATGACTTAGATTCCATTTCCGCAAAGATAGATGTTGTCGAGAGACGAATGGAAAAGATGACTAAAGATATTCACTCAATACGAATTAGTTGTGAGCAGTGTGGAGGACCACATTTGACAAAAGATTGTCTCAGTATTGAATTAACAATGGAACAAAGAGAGAATATTTCATACATAAACCAAAGGCCTGGAAATAATTATCAGAATAATTTTCAACGGCCAAGACCGATTTACAATCAAAACCAGAATTATAACAGGAATATTCCATACAACAACCAACAAGGTCCTAGCAATCAACAAGTATCCAATAATAATTACAATCAGCAAAGACCTAATTTTCAAAACAAACCACCACAACAAACCGATGATAAAAAGCCGAATTTAGAAGATATGGTGACGAAGCTAGTTGAAACTCAAACGCAGTTTTTCACATCTCAAAAACAAACTAATGAACAAAATGCTCAAGCATTTAGAAATCAACAAGCTTCTATTCAAAATCTGGAACAAGAAGTAAGTACCCTAGCAAGGTTAATAGGTGAAAGAAAACCGGGAAGTCTACCTAGTGATACAAATGCTAACCCCCGGAATGAAACAGCTAAAGTCATTACCACAAGAAGTGGTACAACACTTAAACCACCTGAAATACCTGTAACTTCTGATGAAGCTATTCCTACTCCACAAGAACCACAACCTGATCAAGATAAGGAAAAAGAACCGGTAGTTGAAAAGGTTAATGAAGATAACACATTTAAGGCTAAACCTTATGTTAAACCATACCAACCACCACTTTCTTACCCGAGTAAAATGAAGAAAGAGAAACTTGAAGCCGAGCAATCCAAATTCTTGGATATGTTTAAACAGATAAATGTAAATCTTCCTTTCATTGATGTGATTTCAGGAATGCCTAGATATGCTAAATTCTTGAAAGATCTAATCTCAAATAGAAAGAAAATGGAAGAATTCTCGGCTGTTACCATGAATGCTAATTGTTCAGCAGTGCTGTTGAATAAGATACTAGAAAAACTATCTGATCCAGGAAGTTTCACGATTCCATGTTTTCTGGGTAGTCTTAGTTCAATAGAAGCATTGGCAGACTTAGGTGCTAGTATAAATCTAATGCCGTATTCACTATACGCTAAACTAGACCTTGGAGAATTGAAACCAACCAGAATAAGCATACATCTAGCCGATAGATCAATAAAATATCCTAGAGGAATAATGGAGAACATGCTAGTTAAAGTTGGTACTTTAGTATTTCCAGTAGATTTTGTTGTTTTGGACATGGAAGAAGATTCTCAAGTTCCTCTCATATTAGGAAGACCATTCTTAAATACGGCTAAAGCAATGATAGACGTGTTCGGTAAGAAACTGACCCTAAGTATAGAGGATGAGAGTGTTAGCTTTTCAGTTGATAGAGCAATGAAACAACCACAATCTGCAGATGATACATGTTATTATATTCAAACTATAGATGCACATGCAGAATTATTAGAAGAATTTCCAGAATTACAAGGAACAGGAGAATGTTCTTTAGGAGAAGGTAATGAACCAATTGATGAAGCTGAAATGTTAGCTACACTTATAGCTAATGGATATGAACCAACAACAGAAGAAATTCAAATGCTAAAAGAAGAAGACAGATATCGATATAAATCATCGATAGAAGAACCTCCGAAATTAGAGTTAAAGCCACTTCCAAACCATTTGGAATACGCTTATTTACATGGTGAATCTGAATTACCTGTAATAATATCGTCTTCTCTTACTGAAAATGAGAAATCACAACTCATTTCTGTGTTGAAAGCTCATAAACCAGCCATTGCATGGAAGATTCATGATATTAAAGGAATAAGTCCTTCGTATTGCACACATAAAATCCTTATGGAAGAAGGTCATAAAACGTCTGTGCAACGCCAACGAAGACTAAATCCTAATATGCAAGATGTAGTTAAGAAAGAAATTATTAAACTGCTAGATGCAGGTTTGATATATCTAATTTCTGATAGTCCATGGGTAAGCCCAGTTCAATGCGTGCCTAAGAAGGGTGGCATGACCGTCATTACAAATGAGAAAAATGAGCTTATTCCTACTAGGACTGTAACAGGATGGCGTGTATGTATTGACTATAGAAAATTAAATGACGCCACCAGAAAAGATCACTTTCCCTTACCTTTCATTGATCAAATGTTGGAAAGATTAGCCGGAAATAGTTACTATTGTTTTCTAGATGTATTTTCCGGATATTTTCAAATTCCAATAGCATCCGAAGACCAAGAGAAAACCACATTCACGTGCCCTTATGGTACTTTTGCTTACAAACGCATGCCATTTGGACTTTGCAACGCCCCTGCAACCTTTCAAAGTTGTATGATGGCGATTTTTCATGACATGATAGAAGAATGCATGGAAGTTTTCATGGATGACTTTTCAGTCTTCGGTGATACATTTGAATCATGTCTAGCTAATCTGGAACGAATGCTTATTAGATGCGAACAATCAAATCTAGTACTTAATTGGGAGAAATGCCATTTCATGGTTAAAGAAGGCATCGTTCTTGGTCATAAAATTTCAAAAGAAGGAATTGAAGTGGATAGAGCTAAAGTAGATGTAATTGCTAAACTTCCACATCCCACCAATGTTAGAGGAGTTAGGAGTTTTCTAGGGCATGCCGGTTTTTACCGACGTTTCATAAAAATTTTTTCTAAAATTGCCACTCCTATGAATAAACTCCTAGAAAAGGATGCTCCATTCATCTTTTCAGATGAGTGTATCAAATCTTTTAATATTCTTAAAGAGAAACTCACTAATACGCCGATCATGATAATACCAAATTGGAATCTACCATTTGAACTAATGTGCGATGCAAGTGATTTTGCAATGGGAGCCGTTTTAGGACAAAGGATTGAAAAATGATTTCAACCTATATATTATGCTAGTAAGACGTTACAAGGAGCACAAACGAACTATACAACTACTGAAAAAGAACTCCTTGCTATTGTCTTTGCTTTTGACAAATTTCGATCATATCTCGTTCTAGCAAAAACGGTGGTCTATACCGACCATTCTGCTCTTAGATACCTATTTTCGAAACAAGATGCTAAACCAAGATTAATCCGTTGGATCTTACTCTTACAAGAGTTTGATATTGAAATCCGAGATAAAAGAGGAGCAGAAAATCTCGCCGCTGATCATCTTTCTCGTCTTGAAAATCCCGAGTTAGAAGTTCTAAATGAATCGGCCATACAAGACAACTTCCCTGATGAATATCTATTGAAGATAGATTATAAAGAAATTCCATGATTTGCAGACTATGCAAACTACTTAGTTTGTGGATTCCTGGAAAAAGGATTATCGTACCAAAGACGAAAGAAATTCTTCAGTGATATAAAACACTATTTTTGGGAAGATCCATATCTGTTTAAAAGTTGTCCCGATGGAATAATACGCCGATGTGTATTTGGAGATGAAGCTAGTAAAATATTAAACCATTGTCACACAGGACCAACAGGAGGGCATTATGGGCCTCAACTAACAGCAAGAAAAGTTTATGATGCTGGATTCTATTGGCCTACAATTTACAAAGATGCACACCTTCTTTGCAAATCCTGTGATGCTTGTCAAAGGGCCAGAAAAATAAGTCAACGTGATGAAATGCCACAAAATGTCATCCAAGTATGTGAAGTATTTGACATTTGGGGTATTGACTTTATGGGTCCATTTCCAAAATCTCATAATAATCTATATATACTCGTAGCCATTGATTATGTATCTAAATGGGCGGAAGCACAAGCTCTCCCAACTAACGATGCACGAGTTGTAGTCAACTTTTTAAAACGTCTTTTTGCAAGGTTTGGAACACCGAAAGCTTTAATAAGTGATCGGGGTACTCATTTCTGTAATAATCAACTTGAGAAAGTTCTTAAAAGATATGGAGTAACTCATAAAATCTCCACCGCATATCATCCACAAACAAGTGGACAAGTTGAAAATACCAACCGAGCTTTAAAACGTATTCTAGAGAAAATCGTAGGATCAAATCCGAAGGAATGGTCCATTAAATTGGAGGATGCACTCTGGGCTTTTAGAACAGCCTACAAAACTCCAATTGGAACCACACCTTTTAGACTTGTTTATGGAAAAGCATGTCATCTTCCAGTAGAAATTGAACACAAAGCATTTTGGGCTTTGAAGACATGTAATCTTGATTTACATGAAGTCGGACGTCTACGATTAAGTCAACTAAATGAATTAGAAGAATTAAGACGTGAAGCATACGAAAATTCGTTAATCTATAAAGAAAGAACGAAGAAATGGCATGATAAAAGAATCAGAAGTTCAAAAGAATTTAAAGAAGGAGATAGAGTTCTTCTTTTCAATTCACGATTCAAGCTATTTCCTGGAAAATTGAAATCAAGATGGTCTGGACCATTCATAGTCAAAAGAGTTTTCCCATACGGAACGATAGAATTAATAAATTCAAATGGGATTGAATTTAAAGTTAATGGTCACAGAGTTAAACATTACATACATGGTCCAATGGAAGTCGACAACGAAATTAATCACAATTTCGATACCACAGCTAACTAAGTGTGGGGAGAATCAAGTCTTTAAAGGATAATATGTATTTCTGTTAGAGTTAGATTGTCTGTTTTCATGTAGTTCTCGAAAATGGAACCCGAATGGTCTTTCCCTAGCAGACCCTAAAGAACTAGTCTTCTCCCCCCATTCTGAATTTTTATTTTTTTTAGGTTTTTATAAAATGAAGACTGCCTGTGAACTAAACCATGGTCTAATGCTACACGCTTTGATCACTAAACGTAATAATGACACACTACCAAGTGAAATAGTATCAGTAATCAGAGAAAGAATGGACGGAGTTAGAAAAGAATCCAGATGCGAAGATAATAAGTTACAATTTGGAAAAGGAAAATCAAAATCCGCAGCGAAAAGAAGAGCACGACACCTAGAAAGATGTCACAAATGCGGAAAATGGTCACATGGAGGTAAATGTTCAAATAATCAAACCTATTCAAATACCGAATTTGTTACTTTATGCAGAGACGGACCGTTCATATGTTTAGAAGAAAAGACACTGAATGCTCGAGGTTACGCCTATGTAGCTATGGAAAACCAATTAAACCGACTATCTTATGAATGGGATAGATCATATAACTAAGAAATCTATTTCACAGGTATGTTTGTACAGTTTTTTTTTTTTTTTTTTACTTTTAACCTTTTGATAATAAATGCTAATTTGTTCGCTATAAAGTATTAAATTGGTATTGAATAAAATTAGGTTTGGCGACCGAAATTATTGATATCATTCAAAAATTTATTACATCACTGCGAAATTTAAACGTTTATTCTTAAGGTATAAATATCTTTAATCAATCAACCCAAAATATTTCAAAAATTCGTCATGAGTTAAATTAGGTCTTGGAACCGAAATTACTTTACCGAAAAGAGGGGCGCATATTTTTGATAATATTTGATTGATTAAAGTGGGATAAAAAGCCAAAAAGATTTTTATTTTTATTTTTACCATGTTTTTAAAATTAATATTTAAATCTTAAATTAATATTGTAAACTTTATAAAAACAATATATTTAAAATTGTAAAAATTAATATAAGTTTGGTGTGAATTTATAATATGAATTTTTAAATTAAGTTTGGTGTGAATCTTTAATTTTTAAAAAAATATGAATTTTTAATTTTATGCATTTCAAATTTTAAGTTTGGTGTGAATTTTTAATATTAATTTTGAATTTTATATTTAAGTTGTGTGAATTTAAAAACAAAAAATTTACTTTATCTCATTAAGTTAAAAATATGATTTTTAAAATTCGTCGTAAGTTGAAGACTAGGTCGTTAAACCGAAATTGCTTTACCCAAGGGAGGGACGAGAACTTTTATTATCATTATTTTTAATCTTATTGAATTAAAGTATGCCAAAAACATTAAAAAAAACCCCAAAAATCTTAGCTTTTAAAACAATCGCTACAAAAAGACAAATTTTAAAATTTTGTCGAAGGATGGATTAGGACATCGATCCGAAACGACCTCGTCCTAAATAACAAGGGAAACAAAATTTTAAAATTAACTAATAGCTATTTTAATTAATAAAAAAAAAAAAAAAACTCCGCGACTCGCGGAGTTTGAAGCTTTAAACCCCGCGACTCGCGGAGGGATCGAAATACAGAAAAAAATAAAACGCAAAGAACAGCTCAAACCACACACCACAAAAACACATACAGCGAAAATACTGCCGAAAATACACGCAAAACACCCCCAAAATCACAATTTTTAACCGTTAATCATCAAATCTTTTACTAAAATCATGTTGAGAAGGATGCTATCAAGGAATTACTCAAGAAAAACGGTAAATTTCTACACCTAAACACCATTTAATCCGAAAATTAGTGTTCTTGAGCAATTTTTTCCCCAATTTGATTTTGATGCTTTTTAGTGTAATTATGCTTAAATTGTTTATGTATTATGCTTGTATAACCTAGATTGATGCTATTTAACATGATTAGAAGCCTTAAACTTCAAATTTTGAGTAATCTAGGGTTTGTGTTCTTGAAAATTTGGGGCTTTTTGATATAAACAGGTTATGGCCGATTTTTGTCATGAATTGTTGCTAAATTAAGTAGTGTAACATGTTTAGGTAGTTAAATGATTCAAAAATTGAGCCTAAACATGATTTTGAGAATTAAAGTGGACTTTTTCAAGTCTAAAAATTCATGAACTTGATTTTTGAGAGATAATGCCATTTGAAACTTGTTTAATTGCTAGTAATGATTATTTTGACATGTTATTTGAGTTGAATGCTTATGAACTTGGCGAACATTTTCGTATATGCTTATTTGAAAAAGTGTAGATTTGATGAAAATATGAAAATGAGCTTAAGTTTGATATAAATTGATCATGTCATTGTAATTATTTTGATTGATGATTTTGCTGACACTAATGCATATTTGGATGCAAAAAAATTGTGTTTGATGTGTTTTGCAGACTGAAAGGGGTGAATCTTCATCCCAAGCTCGCAATGCTCCTGCTGAGAATGAGGAACAACAGGAGGTGGATAACTACTACAAGCAAGATATACCTCATCCAGTCATGACATTTTCTGATATGCACTTGGAAGATTTGCACCCGAACCTGAGATTTGACAGACTTTGGATAGATTATCCAAAATACCAAAGGGGTTTGCATACTCTTCTTTCTAAAGTTGTTGAGGTACCGAGGGTCATAGAATGGGGACCATTAGAAGCTGTAGAATTGGTCGGGCCAATTAGGGAATTACTTGCACAGAGGTATGGTAATTCTACTTTTAATGACTGGGTACGTTTATTCACCATGCGTAGACCTGTATATAAACTATGGTGTGAAGAATTGTTGTGTAGTATAGAATTAAATGATCGGGTAGCTAGTTTAACCGATCGATCTTTTATTAGATTTTTGTTAGGAGGTTCGATGCGCCACATGTCTTTACTAGACATGGCTCAGGCTTTATGTATATATACGCCTGAGGAGTTAGCATCTGCCGATTGTAGAGGGTTGATACTAAATGGTAGAAAGATAGATGAAAATTTTGATACACATGGTGCATGGAGTCAAATGACAAGCCATCACTGATTCAAAGGGGGAAATTACTCTTATTTGGATATAGATAGAGCTGAATTAAGAGTGATTCATAGGTTTTTAGCTAATTCGATTACACAAAGAGGTAAGAACAAGGAAAAGGTAAATGAACAGGATTTGTTTTACCATATGTGTATTCGAGACCCACAAAGCGCTGTAAGTATACCTTATTGTGTGGGTTATTATTTATCAGCTATGGTTAGGGGGATGAGACCGCATAGCATAATAGGAGGTGGTATTTTTATTACTTTGATTGCTGAATATCTCGGTGTGGATATAATTCGGGGGGATTATTAGTCGAAGAACCAGAACCCCGCGATACAATAGGTTTAAATGTATACCATGGTGCGAAAGTTTTGAAGAGGCGAAATAACGCTGCAGTACAATACCATGGTAGACATCTACAGGTTGAGAGAAACGAACAGCAAGGTAATGTAGGAGGGGGAAATGAAATGCAAGAAATGCAAAGGTTTATAGCTTCACAGGAGTACGAAAATGCTAGACAGAGAGCATTTGAAGATTGGCAAGTTCATCAAAACCAAATCATAGCTCATTGCCAACATATAGGTAGAAACTATATTCCTACTCCAAAACCCATATTCCCTCCCTGGTCTATAGAGATGCAACCACCGTATCCTACGTATAACCCAGCCGAAGCATTTTATATCACCTATGGTTATGCATGGAACCCCTATTGGTATCAGTATCATCCCTAGTCTACTTAGTTTTATTTATTTTGTAATTTGTAATGTTGATACGTTTAATACTTATGTTAATATTGTAATAATTTTTATAATTTTCTAACTTTTATTCTTAGATTTTAATAATTTTTGAATGTGGGGTAATATACCAAACTTCAAAAATATATATATATATGTTTACAGTTTATCTTATGTACACAACAGGGTAAAACAACGTATTTTCAAAGACTGACATTAAGTTCAGCAAAAGCAACTAATTTTGACGACAAGATGCAAAATATATGTGAAATAACAACAAGACGGAATGAACAAATGATGTGCACCATTTATCATTCAGCAAACAAACGCCAATATATTTGGAAACTTTGGTAAAAATTTAATCATTTTCACACAAATCACCCTCAATAATTTAAATTGTTACTGATTTCTTGCAAATGAGGGCATTGCAAGATCTTAAGTGTGGGAAGGGGTTAAATTCTTTCGGATTTTAAAATTTTTATCATAAACACTTGGTTACCATTAAAAATACTAGTAAAGCAGTAGTTGTATTAGAATCTAGTGCTCTCTGATAATAAAGAATAGCCCTAGTCTTATATACTGACTACCCAATTCTAATAAAATTTTTCAAAATTTTCAATTAAATGAACTCAAAATCATGTTTATACATATTTATGAACTATAAAACTAGGTTTTAACACCGAAATTATTGTAACCTCGGAAAGGACATAAATTGAGAAACAAACCAAAATGTTAAAATTCATTTAAAATGGAATAGAGGACAATAAAAAGGAAAATAAAAGCCAAGTGTGGGAAAATTCTCCAAGTTATTCAAAACATATATCACATATTTTTGTACAAATAATTGAAAATACTTTTTCTTTGGACTAAACTAAAAAGTTTTACCTGATTTACTGTAAGAAAGATGGATCTACACGAAGAATCAATTCCATCATTAAAAGGAAGTAAAGTCTTCCGAAAAAGAAACACGCTTCTTGATTTAGGTCATGAAGTTGTCGTCCAGACCAGCTGTAGGTTGACGAAAAATCTAGAAAAGTCATCACTAAAATCAGCAGGAAATCCACGGACCTCAGCATAAAACAGGGTCGCCAGGTGGTCAGATTTATCCTACCCATGAGAAGGATTTATCTAGTACAATGGGGGGGCACAGTGCAAATTAGCTGGATAAGACTAATGAATCAGATCCCCAGAAAGGATAATCTCCTAAAAGATTAAAAATCAGCTTTTAAGCATGATATTACTCAATCCTTGAGATTGACCTTAAAGATTGAGAATTACAAACTCATGGAATTCAATGATATCTAAACTCGAGCTTGAACGAGAAAATATTTTGATCAAAATAACAAACCGATTTGTTTTCTGAAAACCCTATTTTCAATGCGTTCATTACCATTGAACGTAAAATCCTAGGAATTCACCTGGAATTCATTAGGTCACCTGAACTAAATCGGGTGTCAACCGTAAGAACGGTGGTTGCATAGTGGTCAAAGACAGGACCTTGTGCCAGACCGAAAAATCATAAGGGTGAGCTTTACTATTGCTCCTACCAAGGATAGTAATTGCGTCCGACACGTTATAGACCATAATTAAAAGCATGTCAGGGGACATTGCCTTAACAGTTGCTTGTTCAACGCTTTCCTTTACAACCGGACGGTAGTTTACCGAAAGGTAATATACGGGACAAGTAAACTCGACGTGTTGCTTCCCAAATACAAGGTTAGCAAGTGGGTGACACAAAACCGCAAGTTTTGAGCTAAAATTTTCAAATCTGAAACCCACCAAACCCACAAAAATATTTTGCAAACACCGGTAAAGGGTTATTCCGGAAAACTTATCTAGGGTAAAAACTAGATTTAATTTTCAAAAGATCAAATGTTTTCATAAAGATCCAATTTCCTTAATGGATCTAAATTTCTATAGTCATGTGGGACTGTAAACCATATCGTTACTACCATTGTTTATACCGTCGTATAAAAATCACTGATGTACAAAGTGTGAAGAATAAAGAAGTGATTCTAGTATTTCAAGACGATATTGCTTGAGGACAAGCAACGCTCAAGTGTGGGAATATTTGATAATGCTAAAAACGAACATATATTTCATAGCATTATTCCTCAAGAAAGACAAGCTTTTAGTTGCAATTGTTCTATTTACAAGTGATATTCGTTTAAATAATAAAAGGTGAAGACAAAAGACAGATTCGACGAATTTAAGACGCAAACGACCAAAAAGCTCAAAAGTACAAAAGACAATCAAAGAGGTTCCAATTATTGATAAGAAACATCTCGAAATTACAAGAGTACAAGATTCAAAACGCAAAGTACAAAATATAAAATTGTACGCAAGGACGTTCGAAAATCTGGAACCGGGACCAGAGTCAACTCTCAACGCTCGACGCAACGGACTAAAAATTACAAGTCAACTATGCACATAAATATAATATAATATTTAAATAATTCTTATAATTATTTATATATTATGTAAATAAAATAAACCGTCGGCAAGAAAGACTCCAAAATGGAGTGAGCTGTATTTACAAACTCCGCGACTCGCGGAGTTTGAAGGCAAAAAGGGCCGCGAGTCGCGGAGTATACCTGAACTCAATTCCCTATAAAGCCAACCGAATTCTGATCATTTTTCATAACATATATCCATCTCTCTATCTATATCGTAATATTTATATTTATAATTTATATTTTAATTTTAATTTTAATTATAATTCTAATAATAAGGGTATGTTAGCGAATGTTGTAAGGGTGTAAGTCGAAATTCTGTCCGTGTAACGCTACGCTATTTTTAATCATTGTAAGTTATGTTCAACCTTTTTAGTTTAATGTCTCGTAGCTAAGTTATTATTATGCTTATTTAATCCGAAGTAATCATGATGTTGGGCTAATTACTAAAATTGGGTAATTGGGCTTTGTACCATAATTGGGGTTTGGACAAAAGAACGACACTTGTGGAAATTAGACTATGGGCTATTAATGGGCTTTATATTTGTTTAACTAAATGATAGTTTGTTAATGTTAATATAAATATTTACAATTGGGCGTCCCTATAAATTACCATATACACTCGATCGGACACGATGGGCGGGGTATTTATATGTACGAATAATCGTTCATTTAACCGGACACGGGAATGGATTAATAGCCACTAGAATAATTAAAACAGGGGTGAAATTATGTAAAAGGACACTTGGCATAATTGATAACAAAATATTAAAACCTTGGGTTACACTCAGTCGACATCCTGGTGTAATTATTAAACAAAGTATTAAAATCTTGTTATAGTTTAAGTCCCCAATTAGTTGGAATATTTAACTTCGGGTATAAGGATAATTTGATGAGGACACTCGCACTTTATATTTATGACTGATGGACTGTTATGGACAAAAACTAGACGGACATATTAAATAATCCAGGATAAAGGACAATTTACCCATGGGCATAAAACTAAAATCAACACGTCAAACATCATGATTACGGAAGTTTAAATAGGCATAATTCTTTTATTTCATATTTAATTTACTTTATTTTATATTTAATTGCACTTCTAATTATCGCATTTTTATTATTATTGTATTTAATTGCACTTTTATTTATCGTACTTTTTAATTATCGCAAGTTTATTTTATCGCACTTTTATTATTCGCAATTTCATTATTGTTATTTACGTTACCCTTTAATTTAAGTCTTGTATTTATTTTTAATATTTTACATTTGGTTTTAACTGTGACTAAAGTTTTAAAATCGACAAACCGGTCATTAAACGGTAAAAAAACCCCCTTTATAATAATAATATTACTTATATATATATTTGTATTTTTATAAAAGTAAACTAATATAGCGTTAAGCTTTGTTTAAAGATTTTCCCTGTGGAACGAACCGGACTTACTAAAAACTACACTACTGTACGATTAGGTACACTGCCTATAAGTGTTGTAGCAAAGTTTAAGTATATCCATTCTCTAAATAAATAAATATCTTGTGTAAAATTGTATCGTATTTAATAGTATTTTCCTGCTAAAATATAATAGCTATTTTATATACACCTCGCATAACATCAATTGTGTATAGACAAATTCATATCTTAGTGTATCTATTACGGTAAAGTTTGCCTGATATCTCCCGTAAATTTCTCCGTAATTTAAGGGATCCTGGTACTATATATATCTATGCATTTTATGCATTGAGAATACCATCCAACTATCATTTGTTGTCACTAAACTTTTCATACCAAAAATCTTTTCTGTGATCGCGTAAGATGGCCTCTACGATTCGACCAAGTTCCTCTGACTCCGAAGACAGTGTGACGGGAGCGCACCAACCGATCAACTACCGTGATTTCTTTAGAAAGTGGGGATGGGTTCGCGAAATACTTACCCTATGGAGAAATGAAGAAGGTACTCCATATCACGAGCCGAACTTACCACCTAACGTTGGAGTGCTCGATCCGCTTACCGGCGAACCTGTTTGCAATACCGTTTTCACTCTTTTCGCACGGATTTTCCGCCTTGAAGGATGACTCGATGTCATTAAAGATAGTATTCATCCTCTACTCCCAAATTCTAATCAGATAGGATTATTAGAAGAAGTTAGAAGACTTTGAACTAAATATCAAGAATTGACAAACCTTACGGAAGAATGGGTAGAACTAATTCATAGGCTCGAGCGTAAAGTAGAAACCTTGGAGGTGACGGTGTTCGATTTAGAAGCTAGGCTCGCATCTACTATGCAGGTACCACAAGTAGAACCAACACCAACAGTAACACCACCAGCACCAGCATCATTTCCATCACCACGAGCTCCGTAAGCACTACAGACACCGAAGAGTACCGAGAATGATGAATTATGCAATATTAATTCATCACTTTCTGTTCACGATTGAAAGATATAGGTATATATATTTATGTATATCTCGAGATCGTAATAAAAATTCTTTTCATATTAACTATGACATGTGAATTTTTAACGGGTAAGTAATACCCGAGAAAGATAAAAGAAGCTTTAAAGAGCTTCTATCATAATTAATTCACATATGTTATCATTCATATCTTTCATCAACGATTTAACAATCGATATCTATAAATTCATGATTAGATCTGAAGAAAATATATATGTAAGTATATTTTCATAAAGATTGTAATTAAAAATCCTTTTGTACAAACTGTTAATCGTGAAGATATGTTAACGGGTAAGTAATACTCGAAAGATATTTAGATTTCACATTAATAAGTTACGTTGTACATTCTTCGAATCTGATTCGAAGGTCATTTACTATCCTACTTACATCCACAGATATACGAATCCGTTCACCACAAAATAACCATTTTCATTCAATTTCATATTTAGATTTTGACTTATCAGAATCCAACAAGTGGCATAATGAAGAAAACATTGGACAAAATAAAATTTGTTAGAAACAAAGAAAGTAACTATGAGAAATTTTGTTAAGAAACCACGCTAACAAAATCCTAGCTAACTGTTCCTAGCTAACTGTTAATTCCTTATTACATTTTAATTATTGCAATTTATTTTATCGCAATTTAATTTTCGCAATTTTATTTATTGTCATTTAATTTCTGTTATTTATTTTACGTACTTTATTTATCGTCATTTAAATACTGTTATTTACGCATTTAAATATCGGGACACGTATACAAGGTTTTGACATATCATATCGACGCATCTATATATATTATTTGGAATAACCATAGACACTCTATATGCAGTAATGATGGAGTTAGCTATACAGGGTTGAGGTTGATTCTATAATAATATATATACTTTGAGTTGTGATTGAGTCTGAGACAGGTACACGGGTCACGATACGTATTAATTAATTCGAATATTATAAACTGTATATGAATTAATGAATTAGTAACTGTGGACTGCTAACTGTGGACTACCAATATTGGACAATTAAAATGAATTAAAATATTGATTATAACATATGAAACTAAACATCTCTTCAAGTTTGCCACTTGATTTCAACTTAAACCACGTTTGAATCTTGACGATTACAATCTGCGTTCAAACCTTTCATGATTCTTGAAAACACCTCAATCGAGAGGATGAACCAACCGCACTTCATCTACGGAAGAAAAGAGTGATGCATATAGTTATGCACCTGAAAACTCTCACAAACTGAGTAAACGTTTAACACGTATCTGTGCTAGCTCCTTTGGCGTTGTTATTACCGAAAATAACTTTGCAATCCCTTTCTAAAGTAGCCAATTTTGTCACAGCTTCAGCAAATCAATTCTGACTTTCATTTGGATTCGTCTTATTATAACCTTGATATATAAGTTGCCTTTCATTATCATTACCAGAGAACCGTTTATATCTCACTACATTAGCAGAAACTTACCAGCAACTTCATTACTCATCAGCTTAAGTCTCTCAGAAGAACCATTATATATATACTCATCCACATCTTGTAACGAGAATTGTCATACCAATTTCTGAGAATTAACAATCAGTATTTTGAAATCTCGCAGTGTTACTACATCAACAGTTATATACATGTAAAATTTATCTCTTAGAATTATAATCTTCCATTTTGAAAATTTTTGAAAAGCACTTTAGCCTATGAATCAGTTTTCTGAGTTTTGAAAAAGCTGATGAAACAGTGAAAACTGAAGACTGCCTTAACAG
The DNA here is from genome assembly GCF_046630445.1 of Rutidosis leptorrhynchoides. Taxonomy (NCBI): domain Eukaryota; kingdom Viridiplantae; phylum Streptophyta; class Magnoliopsida; order Asterales; family Asteraceae; genus Rutidosis; species Rutidosis leptorrhynchoides. Next base: position 149,292,380 of record NC_092342.1, read on the forward strand.
TCAAAAGTTGATGATAAAGAATAAAGTGTTGAAAAAGCTCAAAGATTTTGATACTGAAAAATGATTTGAGCAAACCATGAAGGAGACTATGAACAAATCACAAGGACTAAACTTGTACATAAAGAATCCTAATGATTCTATTCTGATAAAATCTTTAACGAATACCTTACTCCTGACTCTACACTTTTACGGACAATCTTCATCATCATCCACCGATATTAGAAATCCTAAGATATTATCGTATCCTCTATTATAAATATCCTCGATATTTCTGAAGATAATTTCATAACTATTCTTATCCGAAATCATTCATCTCTTCGCGATACCAGTGTTATATCAGAAAGGAAACCGCGTTAGTTTTTAAAATCTGAAAAATTTGAATTTAAAATATGAATGTTATTGAAGTAGTGTTGGAAACTGAAGCATGAGTTAGTATAATATAATGACACTTGATCAACGTGATTATATTACAGTAAGTCATGCTGAGTTTCTAAATAGAACGTGATAATTCACAGACCATAACGTCATCATGTGCCATGTTACACGACTCTTACATTCTATCTAATCTTCAAACATATCAAGAACATATTTTCTTGATAATTCTATCTTTTCTCTTGAATTCTGGTAACTTAACCAATCAAGATCGTGCTATTACACTCTCACTCTTGGAACATTAGCCATGTTCATTCGAAACTCCATATCTACGAATTATAGACCATCACTAACAGAGCATAAAGCTTCGAAGTGTAGAAAGGGGGTATAAATTGTAGCAAATAAGAGAGAGCATTAACTGTGAATGGCAATTATTATAGAAGACGGAAGCAGGAACTTCGAAATATAAGGGAAAATACAAAGCCGATAACAACACATAAATTACAAACCGTGAATATCAATGTTTATCGCAACATAAAGACACGAGAGAATTAAAAATACTATAACCCCAAGGGCGAAGTAGAAGTAAATAGATTCCTTCAGTGGAAGTTGAAAAAAAGAGAATGATGGTTGCAATAGTCAGGATAAGGACAAGGATCAGAACTGGATTAAGCATTTTCACAATCTTTTGAATTTGGGAATTGAGTATAGAAGTGGTGAAAACTAATGCAACAGAAAAGGTAAATTTATAATGGAAATATCAGATGTAGTAATCGAGGCAGATGATTGCATTTAATTAAAGAGATCCTAATTTCCTTATTCACCGAAGAATCAAATCTTATAGATTTCGAAGATTTTCTTTTAAATCCCTTGAATTCCGGAATTCAACAAAGACAACGTCAAAAGTTGAGACGCACCTTATTTTCTAAATTCAACCATGACTAGTGAAAAGTTATCATGAAACTTACCTATCTCATTTCACTATTTAGTGATAGCTTCATTCGTACTCTTCGAATAATCGAATTATTTTATCCTTATGAAACTCTAGTTATCAACTCATAATAGTCATAAAAACATTTTTATTGTTAGCCATGACAACCTCGATCAAATTTCGGGACAAAATTTCTTCAACGGGTAAGTACTGTGACGACCCGAAAATTTCCGACCAAATTTAAACTTGATCTTCATATGTTTCCGACATGATAAGCAAGGTCTATAATGTTGAGTCTAGATAATTTTGAAACTGTTTCATATATTCAATTGGCCTTCGACCATTACCGACGATTCACGAACAATTGTTGTAATATGTATGTGTATATATATATATATATATATATATATATATATATATATATATATATATATATATATATATATATATATATATATATATATATATATATATATATATATATATATATATATATATATAATAGTATGTATAATAAATTGATAATAATAAACTACAATTAAATCATTAGAATTAACTATGTAGAAACAATATATAAAATAAATAAGTTTAATTAAAATGAATATATATATAAATATATATATATATATATATATATAATTTATAATTAGTTGTAATATATAAATATTAATTAAATGTTATGACATAATATAATATTGTAAATACAAGTATAGTTGTTACATTAGTACATTCAATACTAATAATATTATTAAAACTTATTATAAGAAATTTTATACCTTTGAGTTATTATAATTACTAATATTATTGTTATCATTATTAACATCATTATTATTATTATTATAACCAGTAGTAAAGTTGCAATTTTAATTATTATGATTAATATTAGTGATATTATTAGATACAAATATTATATTGAACATTAAAAATTAATTAATATTATCATTAATAAGATTATTATTATTATTGTTATAATAATTATTATAGTTTTTATTATTTATTGATAAGGTTAGTATTATTATTATTAATATAATTATTGTTATTATTATTGATATTATCATTATTAATATTAGTATTTTTATTATTATTATTATTAGTATTCTTATCAAAATTAATAATATTAATGAATTTTATTAATAAATTAATATCAATAATTTTCTTAAATATTACACTTATATAAATACAGATATACTCTGTATATAAATGTAAAACAGATATACTCCGTATAAAATGTTATATACAGATATGATCAATATTATTTTTAATTAGATTATTATTATTATATTTATCAATTATTAATAATTACTTAAAAATAATATATAAAGCCAAAAATTACGCGAATTCAGTTCCCTATCACGATCAGACTTTATTAAATTTTTATTCCTGCCTATGATCCCAAATCAGATACGAACGAAATCTGTTGAAGGTCGATATCACCTTTAAACGTATTATATATTTTTTTGTTTATTTCTTATCTGCTTGATTTATTAAACTGACGACCTTAATACGCTATAAAACAAGTGTTAGCTAAACAAAATGGATAAAAATCATTCCCCTTCTCACTACCATTATCAATCATACCTGCAATGTGGAAAATGAAACAATGATTATAATGAAACAATGCCGGTACCCCTGTTTTTGACAAATTTTAACAACGGTTCGATTTCGTATTATTTTTCAAATTCTATAAATACAATTTTGTTAAGAATCATGTATTCAAACTATCTGTAAAGTTTGAGCCTCCAATTTTCTATATTGAAATCGAATTTGTGAGTCAAAGTTTTGAGATTAAAAAGTCAAACAGGTGTTCTTCAATTAAATTGATGTTTTAGAGATTGTTTTTGTTAAAAATGATGGTCCATAAAGTTTCTATGAACCATTTACAACACAATTCATGTTGTAAATATTTTCTGAAACAATCTAAATTTTTAAATCAATGATCGAGTTATTTAACGGGAAAGGTCACGGTTCTATATTTTTTTAGTTCATCTTGGTTCTGGTAATTAAAAACAATGATTACAAAGTGCTTTTAATTAAATTTCAAATCATAAATTGATGAATTACTTAGCTGTTAAGATGGGTTGATTATCTCTGGTCGACTTGTTAATAGCGAAGAAGATGATGATGAAATAATAACAGAAATAATGAGTTTAAGTGGTTTGGGTTACGGTTTAAATCAGGAAAAGCAGAATCAGACGAGTGGTCAGGGTTAGTGTTGGTAGCGAGAGGTCTCGGGTTCGAGTCCGACTGGTGGCATATTTTTTTTATAAATCCGATTATCTTGAGGTAGACTTCATTTTTTAAGTTATTATTATTATTATTATTATTATTATTATTATTATTATTATTATTATTGTTGTTGTTGTTGTTATTATTATTATTATTATTATTATTATTATTATTATTATTATTATTATTATTATTATTATTATTATTATTATTATTATTATTATTATTATTATGATTATTATTATTATTATTATTATTATTATTATTATTATTATTATTATTATTATTATTATTATTATTATTAATGATATGAGAATTATTATTAGTAATTACATTTTTATTATGAATAGGGTTATTGTAAAACTTATTATCATTATTAATAATTATTTTAGTTATGATGTAAATTATTATTATTATTACAAATATTAATTATACAACTATTATTATCACTAATATAACTAATATTACTAATATTATTGTTATTACTAAGTATTATCAATAAGTATTACTAAGTATTATTACTATCATTATTACTATCATTATTACTAAGTATTATTACTATCATTATTACTAAAAGTACTATTATTTTAAACCTATCACTTTTATTAAAATTAGTATTATCGTTATCATTATAAATATTACTAAGTATCATTATTATTAATACTAGTAATAGAATTATCGTCTAAACACCATTATTAGTATTATTATTAATACGATCACTAAAAATTACTATTAAAACTATAATTATTATTAAAATTACTAATATCGTTACAAATATTATTTTATCATTTTATCAACTGTATTAAAATTATCATTTTTATTATCATTATTAAATTTATCATTAGTATTATCATTTATATTATTAGTATTACTAAAATTATCATGATATTAAAACTATCCTTTTATTAAAAATTATTTTATTATCATTGTTAATTTTATGACAACTGAATAATGTACATGTGAGAATATATTTATATTACATATAGGTATGTATTAATAATATTATCAAATTTTATATAAATATTCATATATAATAAATTAGGTGTTCTTAATAAAATATTAATCAGATAAATATATACATAATATATAATTTAAGGATATAATATATATATATATATATATATATATATATATTTGTTCGATTACAATTATGTGTGTTAATATATATACAAATGATATAGGTTCGTGAATCCGAGGCCAACCTTGCATTGTTCAGTATCGTCGTATGAATATTTTTACTACAAAATATCGTATAGTGAGATTCATTTGCTCCCTTTTTAAATGCTTTTGCAATATATATTTTTGGGACTGAGAATACATGCGATGCTTTTATAAATGTTTTACGAAATAGACACAAGAAATCGAAACTACATTCTATGGTTGAATTGTTATACCGGATATCGCCCTTGTTGAACTTGGTAGCCTAAGAATTGGTGTTTATTATAATTGCCACCAACTGACGCGAATCCTAAAGATAGATTTATGGGCCTTGACATGCCCCAGTCAGAGAATTTGAACTGCTTTAGTACTTCGATTTTATTTTTTGGGGATATTCTAGATGCATTTGTTAATGTCGGTTACCAAGTGTTCACCATATGAATGAATTTTAATTTGCGAGTTACGCGTGACAATATATGAAATCTTGTGGTCTATTAAAATAATAGAAATGATTGTTTATGATAAACTAATGAACTCACCAACCTTTTGGTTGACACTTGAAAGCATGTTTATTCTCAGGTATGAAAGAAATCTTCCGCTGTGCATTTGCTTATTTTAGAGATATTACTTGGAGTCATTCATGACATATTTCAAAAGACTTTGCATTCGAGTCGTTGAGTTCATCAAGATTAATATTAAGTTAATTATAGTTAGATATATTATGAAATGGTATGCAAGCCGTCAACTTTCAATGTAAAGAAAGTTTGTCTTTTAAAAATGAATGCAATGTTTGTAAAATGTATCATATAGAGGTCAAGTACCTCGCGATGTAACCAAATGTAATGTATTCGTCCTTATGAATTAGGACGGGTCATGAAACCCATCATTCTGGGACACCCATCGGACATGATAAATTTTGAAGTACTAAAGAATTCCAAATTCCAGAATGGGGGTTGTTAGTTCCCGTAGATCTACCTTTAGGATTCGCGTCAATTAGGGGCCAGTTCCCTAATTCTTAGATTACCTGGCTAAAAGGGGCATATTCGGCTTCGATCCATTCAACTATATAATGTAGTTTCGATTACTTGTGTCTATTTCATAAAATATTTATAAAAGTGCATGTATTCTCTGTCCCAAAAATATATATTGCAAAAGCATTTTAAAAGGGAGCAAATGAAACTCACGATACGATATTTTGTAGTAAAAATATTCATACGACGAAACTGAACAATGCAGGGTTGGCCTCGGATTCACGATCATATATCAAGTATATATGTTAACACATATAATCGTAATCTAACAAATTTAGATATTATTATCTTAATTTATATATCATATATTTAATTTATGTATATATTCAAAATGATTAATATCTATATAGTTATATTAATATATCCATATTTATTTATATACATTTTTGTTTAGTGTTAAATTTAAAGTCAATAGTTTGTTATAAGTACGTATTTAAATAAATAATATTAGTAAGTTTGATTTATATAGTTATGTGAAATATTAGTATGTGTAATAAGTATATTTATGTACAGAATAATTATCTGTTTTAAAAAGATACTTTTTGGTAATAATTTTCATGACCCGTCCTAATCCATCTGGACGAATACATTACAATTGATTACATCGCGAGGTACTTGACCTCTAAATGTTACATTTTACAAACATTGCATTCATTTTTAAAAGACAAACTTTCATCACATCGAAAGTTGATGGCATACATACCATTTCATAATATATCCAAACTATAAGTGACTCAGTAATATTCTTGATGAACTCAACGACTCAAATGCAACGTATTTTGAAATATGTCATGAATGACTCCAAGTATTATCTCTAAAATGAGCAAATGCACAACGGAAGATTTCTTTCATACCTGAGAATAAACATGCTTTCAAGTGTCAACCAAAAGGTTGGTGAGTTCATTAGTTTATCATAAGCATTCATTTCTATCATTTTAATAGACCACAAGATTTTCATTTCAATTTCTCATAAACATAATCTCATATCAGGCATTTCGCACGGCATAGAGATAAAAATCATTCATATGGTGAACGCTTGATAACCGAACTAACAGGATGCATATAGAATATCTCCATCATTCCGGGACTCTCATCGAACATGATAATCGAAGTACTAAAGCATTCGTAACCCGAATGGGACATGTCAAGGTCCATAGATCTATCTTTAGGATTCACGTCAATTAGGGGCTATTTCCCTAATTCTTAGGCTACCAAGCTAAAAATGGGCATATTCGATTCTATAATCCAATCATAAATTGTAGTTTCGATTACTTGTGTCTATTTCATAAAATATTTATAAAAACAGCTCATGTATTCTCAGTCCCAAAAATATATATTGCAAAAGCATTTAAAAAAGGAGTAATGAAACTCACAATACTGTATTTTGTAGTAAAAAACATATGACGAAACTGAACAATGCAGGTTTGGCCTTGGATTCACGAACCTATATCGTTTGTATATCTATTAATATACATAATTGTAATCGAATAAATATATATAAATTTATTATTTATATCCTTTTATATTAATACTATATATATATATATGTTTCATATATTCATTTTATATATAAAAATATTAGTTTTTGTTAGTTATGTGTATTAAATATATTATTTGTGTATTAATAATAGAAGTTATAATAATACCAAAATAATGTTATTAGTGATAAAAATGATTATAATACTTAATATTATTAATAAGATAATAATGTTAATGATTCTATTAATGATAATAATAATGTTATTACTGATAATAAATGTAAAAATATTAAATTTACTGTTAATGATAGTTATGATACTTATTTTAGTAATTACATAATAATAATACTCGTGATAATACAAATAATAATACTTATGTTAATATTAAAAATTCTATTATTTACAAAAAAATACTAATACTAATATTTACGACAATAATAATAATTGGTATTATTTTCATAATGATAACAATGATAATAAGATTAATAATAATTATACTAAATATCATATTAATAATAATAATGATAATGTTAGTAATAATACTTATAATAATAATTTAATAAAATTAATGATAATGGTAATAACAATAACAAAAATACTTTAAGGATAATACAAAAATGATATTAATAATAATAATACTTATTATACTATTAATAATGATAATAATGATGATAATAATTATAACTTTGTTAATAATAATACTTATGTTTATAAAATGATACTAATACAAATATTGATGAAAATAATAATAATAACAAAAACAACAACAACAATAATAATAATAATAATAATAATAATAATAATAATAATGAAAATGATAATAATTATAATTCTAATAATAATGATATTAATAATAATAATAATAGACATTTTTGATAGAAAAACTACCTCAAATACGTAGGCTAAAAAAAAATAACGCCACCATCGGGCTCGAACCCACGACCTCTACCTTAACCCGAAACACCCATAACCATTCCTCCATTCTCATTTTTCTGTTATACTTCTTACACTAATATGTATATATATATATATATATATATATATATATATATATATATATATATATATATATATATATATATATATATATATATATATATATATATACCCGTGTATTTTCTGTTTCCTTTTTCATCTTCAACAATTCGATCAGAGCAATTCAACCATAATAATAACTCAATGAAATGGTTCTAGGAATTTCATACGAAACTGAATCAATCTATATTGGGTGTTTACATTAATTAAAACAGAATAATTAATAAAAATTTTGAAACAGATGCAGTTTGAAAAAAAAACGCAAGAATACCCAAACATTGGTTTTGAAATCTGGACCTGTTTTGATGATGATTATAAAATAGAATGTGTTCTAAATCATTCCTAATAACTTTCTGGATCATCAATTGCACTTGAAACATAAATACGAACTTGAATTTCTTCAAGAACATAACGGTTGACTTTTTGGAATAAAACTTTAACTTCGAAATTTGTGATTGATAAGAAGAATTGAAACCTGATATTTTACAGATAGATTAATTGAAGGGTTCTTTACAAAACTGCAATATTACTTTTTGGAATTGTATTCGAATTCATGGTTTTGGTAAATTCAATTCAAGAACAGGGGTAGAAGCTGTATCCTAATTTTTGTGTTTCAAAATCGATCAAACACAAATTGTATTGGGTTTTAGTTGATAATGACGATGGATAAAATGACTGACCTCCTCAATAACATTATGAAACTTGTTTGATTTATAGCAGAAGGTGTCGACAACATGTTCAATCAGAAGAGAAAAAAAATACAAAACGGAAAAATAAAGATAACAAATTCGTACAATTTGACTCTAGCAAATAGGAAGATCGATTTGTTATGTAGTGAAATTGATTTGGACTGGTAATCAGTTAGAGACAAAAACAAAAATTTGCAACAGCTAGATTGTGAAATCAAACAGATTCGTACTAGTTCTATTATTTTTATTTTTTATTTTTATAAATTATATGATTAAATTAATATTAATAATTAATATTATATTAGTAAATATAATAATAATAATAATTACATTCATAATACTAATCAATAATAATGATACAAAAATAAAAAAATGATAATAATAATATTATTAATGATAATATTAATATTTTGTATTATTTTCTAATAATAATGATTTTTTTATAATAATAATACGAATATTACATGTATTAAAATTTATGTTTATATATAGCATTAGATAATAATATTCATAATACTGTTATTAATATTAATATTTATTTTAATGAAAGTAATGGTAACATAATTATATTTTTTACTTGTAATTACATTTATTCATATTACAATTTTATAATTATGTAATATTTAATGAGTATATAATATATATTTTCAAATTACAATATCTATAATTATATCAAATTTTGTTACATAGTTGAATATACTAATTATATTTTTAAATCTTTAAATTTGATATCATTATATATATACAAGTAATATCCATATGTATATATATATATATATATATATATATATATATATATATATATATATGTATTTAAAATACTGATTTCATTACTTAATATATTATTATTTATAACAACAATTGTATACATCAATTTATTAATATTTTTATATATGTAATTATTTATACTTACTTATTTATATATACTTATCTATTTACAAATCATGGTTCGTGAATCGTCAGAATTAGTCAAAGGGTAATTGAATATATGAAATCAGTTCAGAATTTTTAGACTCAACATTATAGACTTTGCTTATCGTATCGGAAACACATAAAGATTAAGTTTAAATTTGGTCAAAAATTTCCGGGTCGTCACAGTACCTACCCGTTAAAGAAATTTCGTCCTGAAATTTGATTGGGATGGTCATGGCTGACAATAAGTATGTTTTCATGACGCATACTAGCTAGAAATTAGAGTTTTATCATCATTGAGTAATATGGATAAAACAATTCGATTACGCGAAGAGTATAAGTGAAGCTATCACAAAAGAGTGAAATGAGAAAATAATGTTTCATCATATCCTTTGACGTAGATATGGTTGATTTCCAGAGTTCAAGGGATTTGGAGAAAATCTTTGTAATAAGATTTGGTTATTCAGTAATTAAGGAAATTAGGATCCTCTTTGGTTAAATGCGATAATCTGTTTCGATTACTCTGTCTGATATTTCATTATAAATTCATTCCCTTCTTTCCTTTATATTTTAGAGTTCCATCCCTTTGTTTTCTCTTCCCAACTTTAAGTCAAGCGAATAATGGTCCAAAATTCGTAGATATGAATTTCAGAATGAACATAGTTGATGTTCTAAGAAGAGATGGTAATAGTACAATCTGAATTGTCAAATTACCAGAATTCAAGGAAAAAGATAGGACTATCAAGAAAATATGTTCTTGATATGTTTATATATTGGATAGAATGTAAGAGTCGTGTAACATGGCACATGATGATGTTATGGTCTGTGAATCATCATGTTCCATTTAGAAACTCAGCATGACTTACTATAATATAATCACGTTGATCAAGTGTCATTATATTATACTAACTCATGCTTCAGTTCCCAACACTACTTCAAAAACGTTCATAATTTAAATTCGAATTTTTTTTTCTTCAGAATTTTAGAAACTAAAATAGTTTCCTTTTATGATATATCACAGATAGTGCGGAGAGATAATTAATATCGGACGAAAATATTTATGAAGATATCTTCAGAAATATTGAGGATATTTATAATGAAAGATACGATAATATCCTAGAATTTTAGAATCAAATTGTGTTGAAGAAATTCATTCACGATGATTTAGAGCGATTAAGGAGCAAGGTATTCGCTAAAGATTTCATCAGAAACAGAATCATTAGGATTCTTTATGTACAAGTTTAGTCCTTGTGATCTGTTCAGAGTCTCCTTCATAGTTTGCTCAATCTGTTTTCCAGTATCAAAATTTTTGAGCTTTTTCAACACTCTATTCTTTATCATCAAACTTTTGACTATTAAGGCAGTCTTCAGTTTTTACTGCTTCATCAGCTTTTTCAAAATTTGAAGTATTGATTCGTAGACTGGGTGCTCTTCAGAATTTCAGAATGTAATATCATAATTCTAAGAGATAAATGTTATATGTATACATACAACTGTTGGTGTAGTAACGCTGCGAGATTTCAAAATATTGATTGCTAGTTCTCGGTAATTGGTATGGCAATTCTCTTTATAAGATGCGGATAGGGTTTTGATAATTACAATGATTTTCAGAAAGTCAAAGATCAACGGAGTTGTTGGTAAGTTTACTGCTAATGTGGTGAGATATAAATGGTTTCCCTGGTAATGAGGACGAAAGGCAAACTTATATATCAAGGATATGATAAGGCTAATCCGAATGAAAACTTGAAGTTGATTTGCTGGAGCTATGACAAAATTGCCTATTTTGAAAAAAAATTACAATGTTATTTTTGGTAATAACAACGCCAAAGGAGCTAGCACAGATACGTGTTAAATGTTTACTCAGGTTCCGAGTGTTTTCAGGTGCATAACTATATGCATCAATCTTTTCTTTCGTAGATGAAGTGCGGTTGGTTCATTATCTAGATTGAGGTGTTTTCAAGAATCATGAAAGGTTTGAACGCAGATTGTAATCGTCAAGATACATATGAGGTTTAATATAAAATCAAGTGGCAAACTTGAAGAATTGTTTAGTTTCATATGTTATAATCAATATTATAATTCATTTTAATTGTCCAATGTTGGCAGTCCACATTTAGCAGTCCACAATTAGTAATTCAATAATTCATATATAGTTTAATATATAATATTCGAATTAATTAATACGTATCATGACCCATTGTATACATGTCTCAGACTCGATCACAACTCAAAGTATATATATTATTATAGAATCAACCTTAACCATGTATAGCTAACTCTCGCATTACTGCATATAGATTGTCTATGGTTATTCCAAATAATATATATAGATGCGTCGATATGATATGTCAAAACCTTGTATACGTGTCCCGATATTTAAAGTACGTAAAATAAATAACAGAAATTAAATGACAATAAATAAAATTGCGAGAATTAAAATTGCGATAATTAAATTGCGATAAATAATTGTAATAAGGAATTAACAGTTAGCTACGAATAGTTAGCGTTGATTCTTAACAAAATTTCTCATAATTAATTTGTTTGTTTCTATCAAATTTTATTTTGTCCAATGTTTTCTTCATTATGCCACTTGTTGGATTCTTATAGGTCAAAATCCAAATATGAAATTGAATGAAAATGGTTATTCTGCGGTGAACAGATACGTATATCTGTGGATGTAAGTAGGATAGTAAATGACTGTTGAATCAGATTCGAAGAATGTACAGTGTAACTTATTAATGTGAAATCTAAATATTCCTCGGGTATTACCTACCCGTTAAAATATTTTCATCATTAACAGTTTGTACGAAAGAATTTTCAGTTACAATCTTTATGAAAATATATATACATATATATTTTCATCAGATGTAATTATGGATTTAATGAGTCAATATGATATTAAACTCATTTGATTTTCAGTTTGAGCTACAATAAATAATCTCTAAAACTTTTAGAAACCACATATTTTTCGCATAATATTTCTTCAATGAAGTTATGAATTAATACTTCATCGTTCATTGTTGTTGGTACTCCTTGGTATCTATGGTGCGTATGACGTTGATGTTCGTGTGACAGATTGTAAAGTTGAGGTTTGCAATGCGGTTGTTGTTAGTGGTGGTAATGGTACTGTTGGCGTTGATTATGGTGGTACTGGTTATGCTGCTGGTGCTGCTGCTGGTGTTTGTAACCTTTGCACCATATTCTTCAAAGCCACTACCCGAGCGCGAAGCTCGTTGACTTCTTCTATTACACCGGGGTGATTGTCGGTTCGGACGAGCGGATAAATATGATCTTGAATTTGGTATAGTATATAATTGTGATGAGATACTCTGGAAATGAGAGAGAAAATGGTTTTTCGGACAGGTTCGCCGGTAAGTGCTTCAGGTTCTTAGCCAAGAGGGCAATGTGGTGGATGAAAAGGATCACCTTCTTCTTATCTCCAATGATTGAGGAGGCTATAAACCCAGCCTCAATTTATCCAGAATAGATGATGGCTAATCGGTTGATCCATTCCGGTTACACTGCTTTCGGAGCTCGAGTGAAAATCCATATCGGAATAGTTATCGGAATCAGACGAACTTGAATTGGTTGCGGAATTCATCTTGCACGGTTAGGTAAAGGATTTTATGAAATAATTTTCGAATATCGGATGATATTCTAATTACATAGAATATCTATGTATAGTACAGAAGCTCCCGTAGATTACGAAAGAAATTAAGAAAACGTGTCAGACAAAGTCTACAGTAACAGATACGCTAAGATATGAATTTTGTCTCTACAGTGTTCATGCAATCAATGCAATAAGAAGTGTCTAGACTAAGAATGATAATCAGGTAATTTCCTAAGGATGATAAGTAGATGATTTTCGACACAAAATGATAAGCAAAACTTTTGACATGCAGACACGGTCGAAGTCCAGACCCACTAATGCATCTAAACAACTATCAGTTAGACACACTAATGCAAGACCTGGTTCGCTAAGACCACCGTTCTGATACCAACTTTCATGACCCGTCCTAATCCATCTGGACGAATACATTACAATTGATTACATCGCATGGTACTTGACCTCTAAATGTTACATTTTACAAACATTGCATTCGTTTTTAAAAGACAAACTTTCATCACATCGAAAGTTGACGGCATGCATACCATTTCATAATATATCCAAACTATATGTGACTCAGTAATATTCTTGATGAACTCAACGACTCAAATGCAACATCTTTTGAAATATGTCATGAATTACTCCAAGTAATATCTCTAAAGTGAGCAAATGCACAGCGGAAGATTTCTTTCATACCTGAGAATAAACATGCTTTCAAGTGTCAACCAAAAGGTTGGTGAGTTCATTAGTTTATCATAAACATTCATTTCCATCATTTTAATAGACCAGATTTTCATTTCCATTTCTCATAAACATAATCTCATATCAGGCAGTTTGCACGGCATAGAGATAAAAATCATTCATATGGAGAACGCTTGATAACCGAACTAACAGGATGCATATAGAATATCCCCATCATTCCGGGACTCTCATCGGACATGATAATCGAAGTACTAAAGCATTCGTAACCCGAATGGGACGTGTCAAGGTCCATAGATCTATCTTTAGGATTCGCATCAATTAGGGGCCATTTCCCTAATTCTTAGGCAACCAAGCTAAAAAGGGGCATATTCGATTCGATAATTTAATGATAGAATGTAGTTTCGATTACTTGTGTCTATTTCGTAAAACATTTATAAAAACAGCGCATGTATTCTCAGTCCCAAAAATATATATTGCAAAAGCATTTAAAAAGGGAGTAATGAAACTCACAATACTGTATTTTGTAGTAAAATATGACGAAACTGAACAATGCAGGTTTGGCCTTGGATTCATGAACCTATATCATTTTTATATCTATTAATATACATAATTGTAATCGAATAAATATATATAAATTTATTATTCATATCCTTTTTATATTAATAGTATATATATGTTTCATATATTCATTTTATATATAAAAATATTAGTTTTTGTTATGTGATGTGTATTAAATATATTATTTGTGTATTAATAATAGAAGTTATATTAATACCAAAATAATGTTATTAGTGATAAAAATGATTATAATACTTAATATTATTAATAAGATAATAATGTTAATGATTCTATCAATGATAATAATAATGTTATTACTGATAATAAATGTAAAAATATTAATTTTACTGTTAATGATAGTTATGATACTTATTTTAGTAATTACATAATAATAATACTCGTGATAATACAAATAATATACTTATGTTAATATTAAAAATTCTATTATTTACAAAAAAAATACTAATACTAATATTTACGACAATAATAATAATTGGTATTATTTTCATAATGGTAACAATGATAATAAGATTAATAATAATTATACTAAATGTCATATTAATAATAATAATGATAATGTTAGTAATAATACTTATAATAATAATTTAATAAAATTAATGATAATGGTAATAACAATAACAACAATACTTTAAGGATAATACAAAAAAGAATTAATAATAATAATACTTATAATACTATTAATATTGATAATAATGATGATAATAATTATAACTTTGTTAATAATAATACTTATGTTTAGAAAATGATACTAATACAAATATTGATGAAAATAATAATAATAACAACAATAATAATAATAATAATGAAAATGATAATAATAATTATAATTCTAATAATAATGATATTAATAATAATAATAGAAATTTTTGATAGAAAAACTACCTCAAATACGTAGGCTAAAAAAAATAACGCCACCACCGGGCTCTAACCCACGACCTCTAGCTTAACCCGAAACAGCCATAACCATTCCTCCGTTCTCATTTTTCTGTTATACTTCTTACACTAATATATATATATATATATATATATATATATATATATATATATATATATATACCCGTGTATTTTCTGTTTCCTTTTTCATCTTCAACAATTCGATCAGAGCAATTCAACCATAATAATAACTAAATGAATTGGTTCTAGGAATTTCATACGAAACTGAATCAATCTATATTGGGTGTTTACATTAATTAAAACAGAATAATTAATACAAATTTTGAAACAGATGCAGTTTGAAAAAAAAACGCAAGAATACCCAAACATTGGTTTTGAAATCTGGACATGTTTGGATGATGATTATAAAATAGAATGTGTTCTAAATCATTCCCAATAACTTTCTGGATCATCAATTGCAATTGAAACATAAATACGAACTTGAATTTCTTCAAGAACATAACGGTTGACTTTTTGGAATAAAACTTTGACTCCGAAATTTGTGATTGATAAGAAGAATTGAAACCTGATATTTTGTAGATAGATTGAGTGAAGGGTTCCTAACAAAACTTCAATAATACATGTTAGAATTATATTCAAATTCATGGTTTTGGTAAATTCAATTCAAGAATAGGGGTAGAAGGTGTATCCTAATTTTTCTGTTTCAAAATCGATCAGACACAAATTGTATTGGGTTTTAGTTGATAATGGCGATGGATAAAATGACTAACCTTCTCAATAACATTATGCAACTTGTTTGATTTATAGCAGAAGGTGTCGACAACCAGTTCAATCAGAAGAGAAAAAAATACAAAACAGAAAAAGAAAGATAACAAATTCGTACAATTTGATTCTAGCAAATAGGAAGATCGATTTGTTATGTAGTGAAATTGATTTGGACTGGTAATCAATTAGAGACAAAAACAAAAATTTGCAACAGCTGGACTGTGAAATCAAATAGATTCGTACTAGTTCTATTATTTTTATTTTTTATTTTTATAAATTATATGATTAAATTAATATTAATAATTAATATTATATTAGTAAATATAATAGTAATAATAATAATTACATTCATAATAATAATCAATAATAATGATAAAAAAATAAAAAAATGATAATAATAATATTATTAATGATAATATTAATATTTTGTATTATTTTCTAATAATAATGATTTTTTTATAATAATAATAATATGAATATTACATGTATTAAATTTTATGTTTATATATAGCATTAGATAATAATATTCATAATACTGATATTAATATTAATATTTATTTTAATGAAAGTAATGGTAACATAACTATATTTTTTTTTACTTGTAATTACATTTATTCATATTACAATTTTATAATTATGTAATATTTAATGATTATATAATATATATTTTCAAATTACAATATCTATAATTATATCAAATTTTATTACATAGTTGAATATAATAATTATATTTTTAAATCATTAAATTTGATATCATTATATATTTACAGGTAATATCCATATGTATATATATATATACATATATATATATATATATATATATATATATATATATATATATATATATATATATATATATATATATATATATATATATATATATATATATATATGTATTTAAAATACTGATTTCATTACTTAATATATTATTATTTATAACAACAATTGTATACATCAATTTATTAATATTTTTATATATGTAATTATTTATACTTACTTATTTATATATACTTATCTATTTACAAATCATGGTTTCTTGAATCGTCGGAATTAGTCAAAGGGTAATTGCATATATGAATCAGTTCAGAATTTTTAGACTCAACATTATAGACTTTGCTTATCGTGTCGGAAACACATAAAGATTAAGTTTAAATTTGGTCGGAAATTTCTGGGTCATCACAATAATGATGATGTACTAATAATAATAATAATAAGTTTATTAATAATAATACTAATAATTAGTAATTCACTTAAATTAAAATTTTATCCATAGTTTTTAAATACATACATAATAATACTAATAATGATAATGATAATAATCATAATAATAATGTTAATAATAATAATACTTCTCATATCAAAAACAATAATAATAATAATAATAATAATAATAATAATAATAATAATAATAATAATAATAATAATAATAATAATAATAATAATAATAATAATAATAATAATAATAATAATTAGTATTAACAACATTAACAACAACAATAATAATAATAAATAATAATAATAATAATAATAATAATAATAATAATAATAATAATAATAATAATAATAATAATAATAATAATAATAATAATAATAATAATAATGAAATTTAAAAGATTATACAATTTAAAAGCTTCCCTAAAAAGAATTGCCACAAACCGGATTCGAACCCTCGACCTCTCGCCCACCCATCAAACACCCAAACCATACTTCCAATTCATTCTTCCTGATTTATATTACACCTAATATATACTTAACCCATTTTTTATTTCGGACCACTGGAATTCAGCCCAAGGTGCTTACTTAGTTAATATAAATCGGCCCAACCATAAAACAAGGTAACCCCAGTGGCCCAAAACATGTTGGCGGCCCAGCAACTAAAACGATTCACGGCCTAGTAACTAAAATGGAGTACAGCCCATGTTGTTGCGTTTAGAAATGGGTAACAGGAAACATAAGTCGTTGACATCAATCATCTTTATCATTCATCATTTATCATCTCTATCTCGATCATCCTCTTCATCGTTCACGTAGCATCAATATCATCATCATCCAGCTCGTTATAGTTAACATCACACCATGATCGATCACGTAATCATTATCATCATTCTTTATGATCATACGTATTATCATCTTTATATTTACGTACAACTTGTTTCACAGATTCACCATACTCGTAATCATCATCATTTAATCAGTTTTCATCATAATCATCATCTTTAAATCAACGTCTTCATGCTTGTTCTCGTCACAACAGAATCGAAAGGACACAGCAATGCCAGTATCTCCCTTTTCCTTCTTCGTTTACAACAGAGAAAAAAATAGCAGTCGTCGCTAGCTGCAGCAGTACCTAGACTCGACCAACGTCATTTTCTTCATTCACGTAGCAGTAGAGGTATCTCAAAGGTTCAATACAGAAATGTAAACGAATAGCTACACCATTTTTAAATACGTGGATCGTGTAGGTCTTACACGAAACGTGTATTATTTTGGAAAATTACACGGAGCGTGTAATTAATTTAGAGAAACGAGTAATTTATTATGCCATAGATACTGTAGCATTATCTCTTCCTCGTTACAAAGAATCAAGAACAGAAAAGGGTACAGCAGCAGGAGCAAAGACTAGTAGTAGAAGTAGCATGATACGTTAGTAGTAGCGTAAACAATGACATATATTAGCAGCCATAAAAGAAACAGGAACAATAAAAAAAAATTACGCATGTAGAGATAGATTTAAGTGGGTTTCGATAGTTTGTTGGAACAAAAGTAATATGTATTAATAGGAGCAGGTTGGGTTGGGTTGTTAGTGGTTGATAGTAGTTCTTGATGGAGTTGGTGTTGAAAAGAACCCATAATCGAAACAGTAACCATTCGATGGTTGTTGTAGTTGGGATGGTGGTGTTCTAGTGTGGTGGTGGTGTTTTTGTGGATGTTTATGGTGCATCGAATCGAAAATAGAAACAGAAGTAAAGGTCAAAGATGATGGTTGTTTGGGGTGTTCAATGGCGATGGTGATAAAGTGGTCATGGATTTTTTTGATGGTGATTCGAGTAGGAACATGAAAGTAGAATGGTTGGTGATGATTGATATTAGTGACTTGTATAAAAGTCTCTTTATCTATCACATATCACATACATATGCATATAACTATAACTTAGATCAATTAATTAATAATAACAATATAATATTAATTAATTATTAATTGTAATATACAATCAATCATAGAGTTTAGAAGAACAGTTTAGCAGCAAGTCACTGTGCCATTATTCTACCGACAGTTTTTCACACGGAGTACTATCGTGTCCATTGCTAAACAGTTAACCTATAAAAGTGTTCCTAAAAATCTCATATTTTTAAATTAACTATATTTATTTATTTTGGTCATTATGGTATAAAATTTGAGTATTAACTATTAAATAAAAATGACATTAATTATTCACTCTTAATTCCAAGTAAAATATGAAAAGTTTTAAAATTTAATAAATAGCTCCTAAATACATTTTTACTAAGCCTATAATTTATAAAACCTATTTTCGGATCACTGTTTATTTTAAAATCACATAAGTTCCTTTTTAACTCGTTTAGTATCTATTAAATGACAATTGAGCATTACCGTCGTTTATTAAATAACTTCGAAATCACATAATATATGTTCTATACACTATATATATATATATATATATATATATATATATATATATATATATATATATATATATATATATATATATATATATATATATATATATATATATATATATATATATATATATATATATATATGCTCTTTAAATGATAATTATTATATATTATTATTATTTTTCAACATTGATTATAACAATCACAATATATAATATTTCTTTTTATAATATACATATATATTTATATATATATATAATTATATGCATATCTATATATTATATATTATATTAATAATATTAAATATACTGATATTATTTTATATATTTATTTCCAACAATTAAGTCATATATTATTTCAAATAATATTTCAAATAAATTATATATGTCAATTTACAAATTAGTTGTTCGTGAATCGTTCGGGAGTAGTCAAAGGTCAAATGATATTATGAATATAGTTTACAAACTTTGTTACTCAATATTACAGACTTTGCTCATCGTGTCGAAATCAAGTACGAATTAAGTTTAAATTTGATCGGAAATTTCCGGGTCGTCACAGTACCTACCCGTTAAAGAAATTTCGTCCCAAAATTTGATTGGGATGGTCATTACTAACAATAAATATGTTTTCATGACTCATATGAGTTAGAAATTAGAGTTTTATCACCATTGAGTAATATAGATAAAACAATTCGATTACTCGAAGAGTATAGATGAAGCTATCACAAAAGAGTGAGATAGAGAAATAAAGATTCGTCTTATCTTTTGACATAGACATGGTTGATTTACGAATTTCAAGGAATTTGGAGAAAATCTTCGTAATAAGATTTAGTTCTTCGGTAATTAAGGAAGTTAGGATCCGCTTTGATTAAATGCGATAATCTGTATTGATTGCTCTGTCGGATATTTTACTATATATCCACCCCATTCGTTTCCTTATTTTCACAACTCACCTTCTATTCTTTCTCCCTCTACTCATACTTTAAAGCATTCGTCAATATGCTCCATCCAGTTCTGATTCTTGATATACTCCTAACTTTCATATCCGTCATCCTTATTTTTCATCTGAAATGTCCCTTTCATATTGATTATAAACGTTCCATATTAATTGATTTCGTCGCGAGGTTTTGACCCCTATATGAGACGTTTTTCAAAGACTGCATTCATTTTTAAAACAACCATAACCTTTATTTTATCGATAAAGGTTTAAAAAGCATTACGTAGATTATCAAATAATGATAATCTAAAATATACTGTTTACACACGACCATTACATAATGGTTTACAATAAGAATATATTACATCAAAAATAAGTTTCTTGAATGCAGTTTTTACACAATATTATACAAGCATGGACTCCAAATCTTGTTCTTATTTTAGTATGCAACAGCGGAAGCTCTTAATAATCACCTGAGAATAAACATGCTTAAAACGTCAACAAAATTGTTGGTGAGTTATAGGTTTAACCTATATATTATCAAATCATAATAATAGACCACAAGATTTTATATTTCAATATACATCCCATACATAGAGATAAAATCATTCATATGGTGAACACCTGGTAACCAACATTAAAAAGATGCATATAAGAATATCCCCTATCATTCCGGGAAATCTTTCGGACATGATAAAAACAACATCGAAGTACTAAAGCATCCGGTACTTTGGATGGGGTTCGTTAGGCCCAATAGATCTATCTTTAGGATTCGCGTAAATTAGTAGATTGGTTTACTAATTCTTAGGTTACCAAGCAAAAGGG
The DNA here is from genome assembly GCF_046630445.1 of Rutidosis leptorrhynchoides. Lineage (NCBI taxonomy): Eukaryota > Viridiplantae > Streptophyta > Magnoliopsida > Asterales > Asteraceae > Rutidosis > Rutidosis leptorrhynchoides. Next base: position 149,314,156 of record NC_092342.1, read on the forward strand.
GCATATTCGGCTTCGATCATTCAACCATATAATTGTAGTTTCAATTACTTGTGTATATTTCGTAAAACATTTATAAAAATTACGCATATATTCTCAGCCCAAAAATATAAAGGGTAAAAAAAAGCAAATGAAACTCACTTTCACAGATTTTTACTTCGTCGGGAAGTAAGACTTGGCCACTGGTCGATTCACGAACCTATAAAAAATATGTACATATATATGAAAGTATGTTCAAAATATATTTACAACATTTTTAATACGTTTTAAAGTTTTAAGTTTATTAAGTCAGCTGTCCTCGTTAGTAACCTACAACTAGTTGTCCACAATTAGATGTACAGAAATAAATGGATATATATTATCTTGAATCAATCCACGACCCAGTGTATACACGTCTCAGGCTAGATCACAACTCAAAGTATATATATTTTTGGAATCAACCTCAACCCTGTATAGCTAACTCCAACATTACTGCATATAGAGTGTCTATGGTTGTTCCAAATAATATATATACATGGGTCGATATGATATGTCAAAATATTTGCATACGTGTCTATGGTATCCCAAGATTACATAATATATTAGAATACATGTATAATACAATATAAGTTAGCTAGGATATGATTTGTATAGAATTGTTACAATATTTTCCGTAGCTACAACAATAAAAAATATCCAATCTTGTTTTACCCATAACTTCTTCGTTTTAAATCCGTTTTGAGTGAATAAATTGCTATGGTTTCATATTGAACTCTATTTTATGAATCTAAACAGAAAAAGTATATGTTTATAGTTAGAAATATAAGTTACAGGTTCTTTTTGTAAGAGGTAGTCATTTCAGTCGAAAGAACGACGTCTTGATGATCATTTTGAAAAACATACTTCCACTTTGAGTTTAACCATGATTTTTGGATATAGTTTCATGTTCATAAGAAAAATCATTTTTCCAGAAGAACAACTTTTAAATCAAAGTTTATCATAGTTTTTAATTAACTAACCCAAAACAGCCCGCGGTGTTACTACGACGGCGTATATCCAGTTTTACGGTGTTTTTCATGTTTTCCGGTTTTAAATCATTAAGTTAGCATATCATATAGATATAGAACATGTGTATAGTTGATTTTAAAAGTCAAGTTAGAAGGATTAACTTTTGTTTATGAACAAGTTTAGAATTAACTAAACTATGTTCTAGTGATTTCAAGTTTAAACCTTCGAATATGATAGCATTATATGTATGAATCGAATGATGTTATGAACATCATTACTACCTCAAGTTTTTTGGATAAACCTACTGGAAAAGAGACAATTGGATCTAGCTTTAAAGGATCCTTAGATGGCTTGAAAGTTCTTGAAGCAGAATCATGACACGAAAACAAGTTCAAGTAAGATCATCACTCGAAATAAGATTGTTATAGTTATAGAAATTGAACCAAAGTTTGAATATGAATATTACCTTGTATTAGAAAGATATCTTACTGTAAATAAGGAAGATTTCTTGAGGTTGGATGATCACTTTACAAGACTGGAAGTAAGCTAGCAAACTTGGAAGTATTCTTGATTTTATGAAACTAGAACTTATAAAATTTATGAAGAACACCTAGAACTTGAAGATAGAACTTGAGAGAGATCAATTAGATGAAGAAAATTGAAGAATGAAAGTGTTTGTAGGTATTTTTGGTCGTTGGTATATGGATTAGATATAAAGGATATGTAATTTTGTTTTCATGTAAATAAGTCATGAATGATTACTAATATTTTTGCAATTTTATGAGATATTTCCTGCTAGTTGCCAAATGATGATTCCCACATGTGTTAGGTGACTCACATGGGCTGCTAAGAGCTGATCATTGGAGTGTATATACTAATAGTAAATACATTTAGAAGTTGTGTATTTTACGAGTACGAATACGGGTGTATAGGAGTAGAATTGTTGATGAAGCTGAACGAGGATGTAATTGTAAGCATTTTTGTCAAGTAGAAGTACTTTGATAAGTGTATTGAAGTCTTTCAAAAGTGTATAAATACATATTAAAACACTACATGTATATACATTTTAACTAAGTCGTTAAGTCATCGTTAGCCGTTACATGTAAATGTTGATTTGAAACCTTAAAGTTAACGATCTTGTTAAATGTTGTTAACCCAATGTTTATTATATCTAATGAGATGTTAAATTATTATATTATCATGATATTATGATATATTAATATATCTTAATATAATATATATACATTTAAATGTCGTTACAACGATAATCGTTACATATATGTCTCGTTTCGAAATCCTTAAATTAGTAGTCTTGTTTTTTACATATGTAGTTCATTGTTAATACACTTAATGACATGTTTAATTATCATTTATCATGATTAAACATAGTGTATCAATATCTTAATATGATTCATATGAATTTAGTAAAACGTTGTTATAATGATAATCGTTATATATATCGTTTCGAGTTTCTTAAATCAATAAACTCAATTTTATGTATATAACTCATAGTTAAAATACCTAATGAGATACTTAATTATCATAATATCATGTTAACTATATATATAATCATATATATGTCATCATATAGTTTTTACAAGTTTTAACGTTCGTGAATCACCGGTCAACTTGGGTGGTCAATTGTCTATATGAAACCTATTTCAATTAATCAAGTCTTAACAAGTTTGATTGCTTAACATGTTGGAAACACTTAATCGTGTAAATATCAAATTCATTTAATATATATAAACATGGAAAAGTTCGGGTCACTACAGTACCTACCCGTTAAATAAATTTCGTCCCGAAACTTTAAGCAGTTGGAGGTGTTGACGTATCTTCTGGAAATAAGTGCGGGTATTTCTTCTTCATCTGATCTTCTCGTTCCCAGGTGAACTCAGGTCCTCTACGAGCATTCCATCGAACCTTAACAATTGGTATCTTGTTTTGTTTAAGTCTTTTAACCTCACGATCCATTATTTCAACGGGTTCTTCGATGAATTAAAGTTTTTCGTTGACTTGGATTTTGTCTAACGAAATAGTGAGATCCTCTTTAGCAAAACATTTATTCAAATTCGAGACGTGGAAAGTGTTATGTACAGCCACGAGTTATTGAGGTAACTCAAGTCGGTAAGCTACTGGTTCGACACGATCAATAATCTTGAATGGTCCAATATACCTTGGATTTAATTTCCCTCGTTTACCAAATCGAACAACGCCTTTCCAAGGTGCAACCTTAAGCATGACCATCTCTCCAATTTCATATTCTATATCTTTTCTTTTAATGTTGGCGTAGCTCTTTTGTCGACTTTGGGCGGTTTTCGACCGTTGTTGAATTTGGATAATCTTTTCGGTAGTTTCTTGTATTATTTCAGGACCCGTAATCTGTCTATCCCCCACTTCACTCCAAAAAATCGGAGACCTGCACTTTCTACCATAAAGTGCTTCAAACGGCGCCATTTCAATGCTTGAATGGTAGCTGTTGTTGTAGGAAAATTCTGCTAACGGTAGATGTCGATCCCAACTGTTTCCAAAATCAATAACACATGCTCGTAGCATGTCTTCAAGCGTTTATATTGTCCTTTCGCTCTGCCCATCAGTTTGTGAATCATAGGCAGTACTCATGTTTAGACGAGTTCCTAATGCTTGCTGTAATGTCTGCAAGAATCTTGAAATAAATCTGCCATCCCTATCAGAGATAATAGAGATTGGTATTCCATGTCTGGAGACGACTTCCTTCAAATACAGTCGTGCTAACTTCTCCATCTTGTCATCTTCTCTTATTGGCAGGAAGTGTGCTGATTTGGTGAGATGATCAACTATTACCCAAATAGTATCAAAACCACTTGCAGTTCTTGGCAATTTAGTGATGAAATCCATGGTAATGTTTTCCCATTTCCATTCCGGGATTTCAGATTGTTGAAGTAGACCTGATGGTTTCTGATGCTCAGCTTTGACCTTAGAACACGTCAAACATTCTCCTACGTATTTAGCAACATCGGCTTTCATACCCGGCCACCAAAAATGTTTCTTGAGATCCTTGTACATCTTCCCCATTCCAGGATGTATTGAGTATCTGGTTTTATGAGCTTCTTTAAGTACCATTTCTCTCATATCTCCAAATTTTGGTACCCAAATCCTTTCAGCCCTATACCGGGTTCCGTCTTCCCGAATATTAAGATGCTTCTCCGATCCTTTAGGTATTTCAACTTTTAAGTTTCCCTATTTTAAAACTCCTTGTTGCGCCTCCTTTATTTGAGTAGTAAGATTAGTATAAATCATTATATTCATAGATTTTACACGAATGGGTTCTCTGTCCTTTCTGTTCAAGGCTTCAGCTACCACATTTGCCTTCCCTGGGTGGTAACGAATCTCAAAGTCATAATCATTCAACAATTCAATCCACCTGCGCTGCCTCATGTTCAATTGTTTCTGATTAAATATGTGTTGAAGACTTTTGTGGTCGGTATATATAATACTTTTGACCCCATATAAGTAGTGCCTCCAAGTCTTTAATGCAAAAACAACTGCGCCTAATTCCAAATCATGCGTCGTATAATTCTGTTCATGAATCTTCAATTTTCTAGACACATAAGCAATTACTTTCGTTCGTTGCATTAATACACAACCGAGACATTGCTTTGAGGCGTCACAATATATCACAAAATCATCATTCCCTTCAGGTAATGACAATATAGGTGCCGTAGCTAACTTTTTCTTTAACAATTGAAATGCTTTTTCTTGTTCATCTTTCCATTCAAATTTCTTCCCTTTATGCGTTAATGCAGTCAAGGGTTTTGCTATTCTGGAAAATTCTTGGATGAACCTTCTGTAGTAACCAGCTAGTCCTAAAAACTGACGTATGTGTTTCAGAGTTTTCGGGGTTTCCCACTTTTCAACGGTTTCAATCTTTGCTGGATCCACCTGAATACCTTCTTTGTTCACTATGTGACCGAGGAATTGAACTTCTTCCAACCAAAATGCACACTTTGAAAACTTAGCGTACAGTTTTTCTTTTCTCAGCAACTCTAGCACTTTTCTCAAATTTTCTTCGTACTCTTGATCATTCTTCGAGTAAATAAGTATGTCATCGATGAAAATAATGACAAACTTGTCAAGATATGGCCCACACACTCGGTTCATGAGGTCCATGAACACAGCTGGTGCATTAGTCAATCCAAACGGCATAACCATAAACTCATAATGACCGTAACGCGTCCTAAAAGCAGTCTTTGGAATATCATCCTCCTTCACCCACATTTGATGATATCCAGAACATAAATCGATCTTCGAATAAATAGACGAGCCTTGTAGTTGATCAAATAAGTCATCAATTCTCGGTAGTGGGTAGCGGTTCTTGATGGTAAGTTTGTTCAACTCTCGGTAGTCGATACACATCATTTATGTACCATCTTTCTTCTTGACAAACAAAACAGGAGCTCCCCATGGTGATGTGCTTGGTCGAATGAAACCACGCTCTAAAAGTTCCTGTAACTGACTTTGTAATTCTTTCATTTCGCTGGGTGCGAGTCTGTATGGAGCACGAGCTATTGGTGCAGCTCCTGGTACAAGGTCTATTTGAAATTCAACGGATCGATGTGGGGGTAATCCCGGTAATTCTTTCGAAAACACATCGGGAAATTCTTTTGCAATGGGAACATCACTGATGTTCTTTTCTTCAGGTTTAACTTCCTCGATGTGTGCTAGAATGACGTAACACCTTTTCTTATTAGTTTTTGCGCCTTCAAACTACTAATAAAATTTAATTTCGCGTTGTTCTTTTCTCCGTACACCATTAAAGGTTTTCCTTTTTCACACATAATGCGAATCGCATTTTTGTAACAAACGACCTCTGCTCTCACCTTTTTCAACCAGTCCATGCCAATTATTACATCAAAACTCCCTAACTCGACTGGTATTAAATCAATTTTAAACGTTTCATCACCCAGTTTAATTTCTCTATCCCGACATATATTATCTGCTGAAATTAATTTACCATTTTCTAATTCGAGTAAAAATTTATTATCTAAAGGCGCCAATGGGCAACTTAATTTAGCACAAAATTCTCTACTCATATAGCTTCTATCCGCACCCAAATCAAATAAAACATAAGCAGATTTATCGTTAATAAGAAACGTACCCGTAACAAGCTCCGGGTCTTCCTGTGCTTCTGCCGCATTAATATTGAAAACTCTTCCACGGCCCTGCCCATTAGTATTCCCCTGATTCGGGCAATTTCTAATAATGTGGCCCGTTTTCCACATTTATAACAAACAGCGTTGGTATTACTTGCTCTGACACTATTCGTTTCGGCATTACTTGTTCCGACATTATTTGTTCCTTTAGTTCTGTTAAACTTTGGTCCGTAGACCTCACACTTTGTCGCGCTATGACCATTTCTTTTACACCTGTTGCAAAATGTCGTGCAAAACCCCTGATGATTTTCTTCACACCTATGACATGGCTGTTTTTGGTTTTTGTTGCCATTGTTGTTATTGAGGTTGTTGTTGGGATTGTTATTGTTGTTGAAACGATTGTTGTAGTTGTTGTTGTTGGGCTTTTTGTTGTAGTTATTATTAGAATTGCGGTTATTGTTGCGATTGTTGTTGCGGTTGTTGGGATAGTTGTTGTGATTGTGGTTGTAATTGTTGTTGTTGTACTGGTGACTCTTGTCACCGTTTTTCTCCCACTTCCTCTTGAGTTGTTTTATGTTGGCTTCTTCGGCCGCCTGTTCTTTAATTCTTCCCTCAATCTGATTTATGAGTTTATGAGCCATTCGACTTGCCTTCTGTATAGAAGTGGGCTCGTGTGAACTCACATCTTCTTGAATCCTAACTGGTAACCCTTTTACAAACGCGTCGATCTTCTCTTCTTCATCTTCGAATGCTCCCGGACACAATAGGCACAACTCTGTGAATCGTCGTTCATATGTGGTAACTTCAAACCCTTGTGTTCGTAACTCTCTAAGTTCTGCCTTGAGTTTACTAACTTCGTTTCTAGAACGGTACTGCTCGTTCATCAATTGCTTGAATGCCGACCATGGTAGTGCACAAGCAACATTTTGTCCTACCTGTTCAAGATAGGTGTTCCACCACGCTAACACAGTACCTGTGAAGGTATGCATAGCGTACTTAACTTTGTCCTCTTCAGTACACTTACTTATGGCAAACACCGATTCGACTTTCTCGGTCCACCGTTTCAATCCAATTGGTCCTTCGGTTCCATCAAATTCCAAAGGTTTGTAGGTAGTGAATTCTTTGTAGGAGCATCCTACACGATTTCTTGCACCATTAGCTGCATTGCTAGATTCGGAGTTATTGTTGGTATGTAGCGCAGCCTGTACTGCGGCTATGTTTGCAGCAAGAAAGGTTCAAAATTCCTCTTCGCTGATATTCATGGTTTGTCGAGTAGTCGGTGCCATTTCCTTCAAAATAGCCAACTGAATTGAGTTAATCATACAGAATATTAAGAGTAGTCAATTGTATTTCGTAGCATAATATGAACTCATTTATAAAAGCTTTTTCTTCATATTAGCGTTTTATAAGTTTAAATTCGGGTACTACCTACCCGTTAAGTTCATACTTAGTAGCTAATATACAATTCAACTACTATAATTCCATATGAAAAACTGATTATAATAATATATCACATACAAATATTCTTCAAACTTACAACTTCGCTATATTACATATATCATGAAATATAGTACACTTTGATACAGGACAGTTTTGAAGATAAACCAATTTAATACGCAAGTTGTTCAGCAAAGGAAATAAAGACACGTAATTCATAAGTCCAGAAACAAGTCATGCATTCTGGTTTTACTAAGACGAATTCCCATCCTTGGTCTTGTGGAAAATAACCGTTATGACCATTGGCTAGGCAGCATGTTATAATGTCGTCAAAAGGACGAGGGTTTCGTAATGTCTAACAGCCCTGTAATAATCTAAAAACCTTGTTTCTCACCCCAACTACTGAATCCGTCACTTGTGGGAAGGTTTTATTTAAAAATTACAATCCGATGTTCTTTTTCTCATTTTGGTAAGAAGCGAACATCACTAACCCATAAGCATAACATGCTTCTTTATGTTGCATGTTAGAAGCTCTTTCTAATTCACGAAATCCTATGTTGGGATATGTCGAGTCAAAATAGGTTCTTAACCCGTAGCATAAAATTGCATTTGGGTTCCCCGCATTTAACGATTTAAAGAAAACACGGCGTAACTTACGGTCTCCCCAATGTGATATACCCCACCTATCAAAGGAAAGCCTTTTATAAACTAAGGCATTTCTGGAAAGTCTTTCAATTGTTTGACAAGTTAATTTCGCCATAACTAAATGTGCTGATGAATTCTGACCGACTCTAGACAAGATTTCCTCAATCATATCCTCTGGTAGGTCTTCTAAAATATTTGGTTATCTACCCTTAACGTCCATTTTGTTTTTATACTGTAAAATAGATAAGGATTAGATTCGTAAAAGATAATTAACAAACAATACAAGCAATTTTTACATAGAACATAAAAGTACAAGCACACTACAATACATATAATACACAACATGATTACAACCCTCTAATCTGAATCACTTGTTTCTTCTTCTTCGGACTTGGTTCGTTTTCCTAATTTTCTAGGAATAAATGGTGTTCCTCTAATACGAGCCGTCGTTTTCCATAATTGTTTAGAAAAACCTGGTGGTTTAGAGGTTCCTGGGTCATTGTTACATTTTAGGAAATACGGATGTTGTCGATACATATAAAGTTCATCAGGGTTGGAATCGGGTTTCTCTATTTTTATACCTTTTCCTTTATTATTTTCTTTCGCTTTATTAAATTGGGTCGAGGTAATTTCTATAATATCATCGGAATCCTCATCGGGATCCGATTCATCAGAAAATTGGTAATCTTCCCAATATTTTGCTTCCTCGGCGGAAACACCATTGACCATTATTAACTTTGGTCCGTTAGTTGAGGATTTTCTTTTATTTAATCAAATTACTGTAGGTATCAATATTTCTTCCTCCGGAACCTCTTCCTCTTCCGGTTCCTCCTCTTCCGGATCCTCCTCTTTCGGTTCCTCCTCTTCCGGTTCCTCTTCTTCCGGTTCTTCTTCGGGAATTTGTAAATCTTCCCAAAATATATTCGACTCTTCATTATTATTAGGTGAATCGATGGGATTTGTACTAGTGGTAGACATCTATCACACAATACCAAACACATTAAGAGGTTAATATATCACATAATATTTATATGTTAATAATATATAGTTTCCAACAAGAATGTTAAGCAATTATTTTTAAAGAGAACACGATCGAAGTCCAGACTCACTAATGTATCCTAACAAACTCGATAAGATACACTAATGCAAATTTCTGGTTCTCTAAGTCTCGGATACCAACTGAAATGTTCCGTTCATATTGATTATAAACGTCCCATATTAATTGATTTCGTCGCGAGGTTTTGACCTCTATATGAGACGTTTTTCAAAGACTGCATTCATTTTTAAAACAACCATAACCTTTATTTTATCAATAAAGTTTTAAAAAGCATTACGTAGATTATCAAATAATGATAATCTAAAATATACCGTTTACACACGACCATTACATAATGGTTTACAATAAGAATATATTACATCAAAAATAAGTTTCTTGAATGCAGTTTTTACATAATATCATACAAGCATGGACTCCAAATCTTGTCCTTATTTTAGTATGCAACAGCGGAAGCTCTTAATAATCACCTGAGAATAAACATGCTTAAAATGTCAACAAAATTGTTGGTGAGTTATAGGTTTAACCTATATATTATCAAATCATAATAATAGGCCACAAGATTTTATATTTCAATATACATCCCATACATAGAGATAAAATCATTCATATGGTGAACACCTGGTAACTGACATTAATAAGATGCATATAAGAATATCCCCTATCATTCCGGGAAATCCTTCGGACATGATAAAAACAACATCGAAGTACTAAAGCATCCGGTACTTTGGATGGGGTTCGTTAGGCCCAATAGATCTATCTTTAGGATTCGCATTAATTAGTAGATCGGTTTACTAATTCTTAGGTTACCAAGCAAAAGGGGCATATTCGGCTTCGATCATTCAACCATATAATTGTAGTTTCAATTACTTGTGTCTATTTCGTAAAACATTTATAAAAATTGCGCATGTATTCTCAGCCCAAAAATATAAAGGGTAAAAAAAAGCAAATGAAACTCACTTTCACAGATGTTTACTTCGTCGGGAAGTAAGACTTGGCCACTGGTCGATTCACAAACCTATAATAAATATGTACATATATATCAAAGTATGTTCAAAATATATTTACAACATTTTTAATACGTTTTAAAGTTTTAAGTTTATTAAGTCAGCTGTCCTCATTAGTAACCTACAACTAGTTGTCCACCATTAGATGTACAGAAATAAATGGATATATATTATCTTGAATCAATCCACGACCCAGTGTATACACGTCTCAGGCTAGATCACAACTCAAAGTATATATATTTTTGGAATCAACCTCAACCCTGTATAGCTAACTCCAACATTACTGCATATAGAGTGTCTATGGTTGTTCCAAATAATATATATACATGGGTCGATATGATATGTCAAAACATTTGCATACGTGTCTATGGTATCCTAAGATTACATAATATATTATAATACATGTATAATACAATATAAGTTAGCTAGGATATGATTTGTATAGAATTTTTACAATATTTCCCGTAGCTACAACAATCAAAAATATCTAATCTTGTTTTACCCATAACTTCTTCTTTTTAAATCCGTTTTGAGTGAATCAAATTGCTATGGTTTCATATTGAACTCTATTTTATGAATCTAAACAGAAACACCATAGGTTTTAGTTGGAAATATAAGTTACAAGTTATTTTTGTAAGAGGTAGTCATTTCAGTCGAAAGAACGACGTCTTGATGACCATTTTGAAAAACATACTTCCACTTTGAGTTTAACCATGATTTTTGGAGATAGTTTCATGTTCATAAGAAAAATCATTTTCCCAGAAGAACAACTTTTAAATCAAAGTTTATCATAGTTTTTAATTAACTAACCCAAAACAGCCCGCGGTGTTACTACGACAGCGTATATCCGGTTTTACGGTGTTTTTCGTGTTTTCCGGTTTTAAATCATTAAGTTAGCATATCATATAGATATAGAACATGTGTATAGTTGATTTTAAAAGTCAAGTTAGAAGGATTAAATTTTGTTTACGAACAAGTTTAGAATTAACTAAACTATGTTCTAGTGATTTCAAGTTTAAACCTTCGAATAAGATAGCTTTCTATGTATGAATCGAATGATATTATGAACATCATTACTACCTTAAGTTTTGTGGATAAACCTACTGGAAAAGAGACAATTGGATCTAGCTTCAAAGCATCCTTGGATGGCTTGAAAGTTCTTGAAGCAAAATCATGACACGAAAACAAGTTCAAGTAAGATAATCACTCGAAATAAGATTGTTATAGTTATAGAAATTGAACCAAAGTTTGAATATGAGTATTATCTTGTATTAGAAAGATATCTTACTGTAAATAAGGAAGATTTCTTAAGATTGGATGATCACTTTACAAGATTGGAAGTAAGCCAGCAAACTTGGAAGTATTCTTGATTTTATGAAACTAGAACTTATAAAATTTATGAAGAACACCTAGAACTTGAAGATAGAACTTGAGAGAGATCAATTAGATGAAGAAAATTGAATAATGAAAGTGTTTGTAGGTGTTTTTGGTCGTTGGTATATGGATTAGATATAAAGGATATGTAATTTTGTTTTCATGTAAATAAGTCATGAATGATTACTAATATTTTTGTAATTTGATGAGATATTTCATGCTAATTGCCAAATGATGGTTCCCACATGTGTTAGGTGACTCACATGGGCTGCTAAGAGCTGATCATTGGAGTGTATAGTGTATTGTATGAGTACGAATACGGGTGTATACGAGTAGAATTGTTGATGAAACTGAACGAGGATGTAATTGTAAGCATTTTTGTCAAGTAGAAGTACTTTGATAAGTGTATTGAAGTCTTTCAAAAGTGTATAAATACATATTAAAACACTACATGTATATACATTTTAACTAAGTCGTTAAGTCATCGTTAGTCGTTACATGTAAATGTTGATTTGAAACCTTAAAGTTAACGATCTTGTTAAATGTTGTTAACCCAATGTTTATTATATCTAATGAGATGTTAAATTATTATATTATCATGATATTATGATATATTAATATATCTTAATATGATATATACACATTTAAATGTCGTTACAACGATAATCGTTACATATATGTCTCGTTTCGAAATCCTTAAGTTAGTAGTCTTGTTTTTACATATGTAGTTCATTTTTAATACACTTAATGACATGTTTAATTATCATTTATCATGATTAAACATAGTGTATCAATATCTTAATATGATTCATATGAATTTAGTAAGACGTTGTTATAACGATAATCGTTATATATATCGTTTCGAGTTTCTTAAATCAATAAACTCAATTTTATGTATATAACTCATAGTTAAAATACCTAATGAGATACTTACTTATCATAATATCATGTTAACTATATATATAATCATATATATGTCATCATATAGTTTTACAAGTTTTAACGTTCGTGAATCACCGGTCAACTTGGGTGGTCAATTGTCTATATGAAACCTATTTCAATTAATCAAGTCTTAACAAGTTTGATTGCTTAACATGTTGGAAACACTTAATCGTGTAAATATCAAATTCATTTAATATATATAAACATGGAAAAGTTCAGGTCACTACATCATCTGCCGCCGGAAGAATCTATTTACTTCTATTATACTCTTGGTTTTATAGTGTTTTTAGTTCTCCCATGTCTTTATGTTGCTATATGCATCGATATATATGGTTTGTAATTTTTGGGTTGTTATTGGGTTTTGTATCTCCCTTTATATTTCAAAGTCCCTGTTTCTATCTTCTATAATTATTGTCATCCACAGTTAATGCTCTCTTCTATTTGCTGCGATTTATACCTCCATTTCTATTTCGGAGCTTCATTCTTTTGCTTTCTCTTAGCAAGTAATGGTCCAGAATTTGTAGGTATGGAGTTTCGAATGAACATGACTAATGTTCTAAGAGAGGAATTGTAATAGCACGATCTTGATTGGTTAAATTACCAGAAATCACAGGAAAAGATAGAACTATCAAGAAATTATGTTCTTGATATGTTTATAGATTAAATAGAGTGTGAAAGTTGTGTAACATGGCACATGATGACGTTATGATCTGTGAATCATCACGTTCCATTTAGAAACTCAGTATGACTTACTGTAATATAATTACGTTGATCAAGTGTCATTATATTATACTAACTCATGCTTCAGTTCCCAATACTTCTTCAAAAATATCCATATTTTAAATTCGAATTTTTCAGAATTTAGAAACTAAAATAGTTTCCCTTCTGATGTAACACTGATATCACGAAGGGATAAATGAATTCAGATAAGAATAGTTATGAAAATATCTTCAGAAATATCGAGGATATTTATAACGAAAGATTCGATGATATCTTAGAATTTCTAATATCGAAGGATGATGATGAAGATTTGTCCGTAAAAGTGTAGAGTCAGGAGCAAGGTATTCGTTACTGACTTCAGCAGATACTGAATCATTTAGATTCTTTGAAGGCAGGTTTAGTCTTTGTGATTTGTCTACAGCCTCCTTCATGGTTTGCTCAATCTGCTTTCCAGTTCCAAACCTTCTCTTTTTCTGAGCTTTACCAACACATTATTCTTTATCATCAAACTTTTGGCTGTTAAGGTCGTTTACAGTTTTTGCTGCTTCATCAGCATTTTTCAAAATTTCGAGAACTAGTTCGCAGTTTAGGGTATTTTTCAGAAACTTCACATTCAAAGAATGTAAGTCCAAGAGATAGACGTTGTACGTACATATATAACTGTTGGCGTTGACATGCTGCGAGATTTCAGAATACTGATTGCTAATTCCCGATGATTCGTATGGCAATTCTCGTTACAAGATGCAAATGAGTAAATGATGGGGTTTTGATAAATATAATGATTTTCGGAAAAATCCTAGATCAATACGGTTGTTGGTAAGTTTACTGCTACTATGGTGGAATATAAAAGGTTCTCTGGTAACGATGACGAAAGGGTAACGTATATATCGAGGTTATAATAAGACTGTTTCAACTGATAAGTCAAAGTTGACTTGCTGTAGCTGTGACAAAACTGGCTAATTTGAAAAGGAATCGCAAAGTTATTTTTTTTTTTGCTAATAAATGCCAAAGGGTCTGACACAGGTATGTGTTAAACTATGACTTTGGTTTCGAGAGTTTTTCAGGTGCATGAATGTGGGTAACATGTGGTTGGATCATCATCTCGATTGTTCATTATTTGAAGTGTCTTCAGGAATTTCGAAGGGTTTAAACACAGTTTGTAATCATACGATGTTCTAGGAGTTTGAATGATACAAGTATTTTATGAATAGAAATGTTGTTCTATCACAGTTTTGAAGTCAAAGTATAGCTTTAAAAGATGTAGAAATCTAAGAGTGGTGATACCGGTTATATCAATTGAATTTTGAGGTTTCAAAATCAGAATATGTAACTGGGTTTGAATGAGTATGGTTGTTTTGATTTCTATAAACAAATGTATATAGTTGTGAAAATAGGGAGTATAGTGGATGATTTGTTGAATCGGAATCGAAGTATGTAACATATTAATTGTGAATTTATATATCTCTCGGGTATTACCTACCCGTTAAAAAAATTTCACAATTAATATTTTGTACAAAAGAATTTTATTACAGTCCTTATGAAAATATATATGTATGTATATTTTCTTCAGATGTAGTATAGATTTAATGAGTTAATATTAAATTAAACTCATTTGATTTACGGTTGGAACTGGAATGGAATAATCCCCAAATTTACATAACTTTTACGAAGTATTTCTTCAATGAAATTGAAATTATGAATCAATACTTCGTTATTTGTTGATGCATGATGTTGGTGTTCGTGAAATTCTTGTGAACTTTGCAAGATATGAATAATGTTTTCTAGAAAGTTTTGAGTATATCGAAAGTGTAAAATCAAACATGTAATTGAATAATACACTTGAATTATTATGAAACGAGATTCATTGAGTTGGAACAGAGATTGTGGTTAGTGATAGTTAAGTCGTTAATCGAAGGATTATAGCATATTAGTAATATGAATTTAACTGAGCAGTATTTACCCATTTTCAATTCATACATAATAGCTTAGTATGAAAAGATTTATGATGTTTCAAAATTTATATATATAAGATATACATATAAACTCTTAAGAGGAATTGAGTTAATACTTCATAATTCATTGCTACAATATAATCGTTGTTGATTCGTAATAATGTCCACGGTGATTCTTGAACTGGCAGGGCTTGTGATGTTATTGATGCTGCTGATTCTGACGATGCTAACGGCTTTGACTATGCTAATGATGCTAACGGTACTGTTGATGCTGTTGGTAAAATAAGTCTTGCTTGTAAATCACGCACCATTCTTGTCAGGGTTTCTATTCTTCCTTCTATCATTTTGGTTCACTCATCTGATTTATGGTTAGGGTTAGAATAGATAATCTCTAATACTTTAGAGATTACGTATTCGCCGTAGAAGGTTTCTCCAATGAAGTGATGGATTAATACTTCATCGGTTATTGTTGTTGGTACTCTATGGTGCGTATGACGTTGAGGCTCGAGGTACAGATTGTAAAGTTGAGGTTTACGACGCGGTTGTGACTGGGGGTGGTAATGGTACTGTTGGCATTGATGATGGTGGTACTGGTTATGCTGCTGGTGCTGGTGTTTTGTAACCTTTGCACCATATTCTCCAAAGCCACTATCCGAGCGCGAAGCTCGTTGACTTCTTCTATTACACCGGGATGATCGGTGGTTCGGACGAGTGGGTGAATAAGATCTAGAATGTGAGGTAGTATATAATCGTGCCGAGATACTCTGGAAATGAGAGAAAAAATGATGTCTCGAATAGGTTCGCCGGTAAGTGCTTCAGGTTCTTCGCCAAGAGGGCAATGTGGTGGATGGAAGAGATCACCTTCTTCTTGTCTCCAATGATTGAGAAGGCTACGAACCCATCCCCAATTCATCCAGAATAGATGATGGCTGATTGGTTGATCTATTCCAGTCACACTGCTTTCGGAGCTTGAGTGGGATTCCATTTCGGAATCTGAGGGACTTGAACTAATGACGAATTCCATTTCGTACGATTGAATGAAGGATTTTTTGATATGAAATGATTTTCCGGCTATCGGGTGGTATTCTAACTACATAGAATATCTATATATATAGAATAAAAGATTTCGTAGATTACGGAGGAATTTACGGTATATGTCAGGCAAAGTTTAGACTAACACATACGCTAAGATACGATTAGCAGATACGCTAAGATATGAATTTTGTCAATACACTATTCATGCACTCAATGCAATAAGATGTGTCTAGACTAAAAATGATAAGCAGGCAATTTCCAACAAAAATGATAAGCAAAACTTTTGACATGCAGATACGATCGAAGTCCAGACTCACTAATGCATCCTAACGACTATCAGTTAGATACACTAATGCAGACCTGGTTCGCTAAGACCACCGCTCTGATACCACATGTAAAGACCCGTCCTAATCCATAAGAATGAATACAATAACATATGATTACATCGTGAGGTACTTGACCTCTATATGATACATTTTACAAAAATTGCATTCGTTTTTAAAAAGACAAACTTTCTTTACATCAAAAGTTGACAGACATGCATACCATTTCATAATATCCAACTATAAATGATCTAATCTGTCATTTACTTAATCATAATCTTTACTGAACTCAACGACTTGAATGCAACGTCTTTTGAAATATGCCATGAATGACTCCAAGAAATATCTTTAAAATGAGCAAATGCACAGCGGAAGATTTCTTTCATACCTGAGAATAAACATGCTTAAAAGTGTCAACCAAAAGGTTGGTGAGTTCATTAGTTTATCATAATCGATCATTTTCATCATTTTAATAGACCACAAGATTTTCATTTCCATTTCTCATAAATATACGTCCCATGTATAGAGACAAAAATCATTCATATGGATTGAACACCTGATAATCGACATTAACAAGATGCATATAGAATATCTCCATCATTCCGAGATACCCATCGGACATGATAAATTTCGAAGTACTAAAGCATTCTAAATTCTAGAATGGGGGTTGTTAGTTCCCGTAGATCTACCTTTAAGATTCGCGTCAATTAGGGGCCAATTCCCTAATTCTTAGATTACCAGGCTAAAAGGGGCATATTCGCCTTCGATCCATTCAACCATATAATGTAGTTTCGATTACCTGTGTCTATTTCGTAAAATATTTATAAAAGCGCATGTATTCTCAGTCCCAAAAATATATATTGCAAAAGCATTTAAAAAGGGAGCACATGAAACTCACGATACGATGTTGTTTTGTAGTAAAAATATTCATACGACGAAACTGAACAATGCAGGGTTGGCCTCGGATTCACGAACCTATATCAAGTATATATATTAACACATATAATCGTAATTGAACAAATTTAGATATTATTATCTTAATTTATATATTATATATTTAATTTGTGTATATATTCAAAATGATTAATATCTATATAGTTATATTAATATATCCATATTTATTTATATACATTTTTGTTTAGTGTTAAATTTAAAATCAATAGTTTGTTATAAGTACGTATTTAAATAAATAATATTAGTAAGTTTGATTTATATAGTTATGTGAAATATTAGTATGTGCAATAAGTATATTTTATGTAAAAAATAATTATCTATTTTAAAAAGATAGTTTTTGGTAATAATGATGATGTACTAATAATAATAATAATAATAATAATAATTTTATTAATAATAATACTAATAATTAGTAATTCACTTAAATTAAAATTTTATCCTTAGTTTTTAAATCCATACATTTATATATATATCCTTATAATCTTAATGATAATATCTTTAAAACTTTTATTGTCATAATCATAATACTTTTAATAATATTAATATTGATCATACTACTACTACTAATAATAATGATAGTAAAGATGTTACTTTTAATGATAATATTAGTTTTAACAAAAACGACATGTTTGAAAATAAAATTACTTTAGTAATAAGGGTAATAATAATAATACTAATAATAATAATAATAACTTTAATAATTTTACTACTAATGATAATAGTGATAATGATAATACTAATAATAATAATGATATTGTTAAGAATGACATTTATGTTAATAATCATAATAATAATACTAATAATGATAATGATAATAATCATAATAATAATGTTAATAATAATAATACTTATCATATCAAAAACAATAATAATAATAATAATAATTAGTATTAACAACATTAACAACAATAATAATGATAATAAATAATAATAATGATAATAATTAATAATAATAATAATAATAATAATAATAATAATAATAATAAAATTTAAAAGATTATACCATTTAAAAGCTTCCCTAAAAAAAATTGCCACAATCCGGATTTGAACCCTCGACCTCTCGCCCACCCATCAAACACCCAAACCTCGACCTCTCGGGAACACGTGTCAAACTCGCTGATTAATTCAGTAATGCGATATATCTGGAACCGCCTTTGGCCTGCTGTGTGGCTGCGTGCCTCTCACGTGCTTAATCAAAAGGTCTTAAGCATAGAAGCTGCCTACAGGGCTTACGCATGATGCTGAGCGGCCTGCTAAGCGCTAGACGGATAATGCTAAAAGCTTCCAAAATTACTATCTTTTATGCTTTTCGATCCTTTCTTTTGTATAAAGAGTGCCTTTTTCCTAGGGAACAAAAACCTGCCACATCCGTCTGTGTCCTTGTGGTAACAGTTCCTTTTTTATGATTATCCGAACACTTACTTTTTCGAATTTTAAATTTCAATTTTATTTAATTTTGCATTTTCCCGCATATTATATGTGCTTGACACGTGGCGATTTGTAGTCCATTCGATTAACATCAACTGTTTGTCTTCACGCCTCTATTTAAAGCCCGTATTTATTATTTCACATTTACTCCAACCCTAATTTGTGACGACCCGGAAATTTCCGACCAAATTTAAACTTAATCTTGGTATGATTTCGACATGATAAGCAAAGTCTGAAAAGTTGTCTCAAAAAGTTTGAACTATTTTCATATATTCATGTGACCTTCGATTGTGCCCGATGATTCACAAACCATTGCTTGTAAATATGTGGATATATATAAATATGTGTATATATAAATATATGTATATATATATATATATATATATATATATATATATATAATAACATGAACATTAATAAACTATTATGTACATTTATTGTTATAAATAAATATGTAAAATAAAATACATTGTAATAAAAACTATTATTTTATATGTATATTTCTTGTATATATATATACTGTTATATTTAATCTAATTATTTAATATATAGTTATTTGCATAGTAAATTTTGTTATTTAAAACTGTTTATATATATACATAGTGTATATTAAATATAATTAATTTTGAGCTTAAATAGTAAATGTCTGTAACTTTCGGTTGACGTTTAATTATTTTTAAAATAGGTCTAATATATATATAAGAAGTTTTAAAATAAAAGTTGTTCCAAAATTTTGTTAAAAAGATAATAGTTTTGATAAATATTTTTTTTACCATTTCAATCTAAGTTTTTGTACTCCGTACATATAAATTGGAACAGAAAATTAACAATTATTGAATCTTTTTTATCAGGTTTCAAACATGTAATGACCAGAATAAATAAATGGTCTTAATTTAAAAATTTGGGAATTTTAGGAACACTTTTAGACATTAACTGTTTAAGCAATGGACCACGATATACTAACAGTGTGAAAGTGTCGGCAGAGTAAGGCTGCTAACTAAATATTGTGATTCATGTGATCCTAAATATTATTATTTAATTTAATTAATTAATATTATAATTATTAATTTATATATATAAATCAATATATATGTATATATCGTTATATACATTCAAACGATTCATTATCAAGACCCACAATCAATCTTCTTCTTCGATCACCAACAACCATCATCTCCATCTCCTGACCACCACCGGCCACCTGCAACCTCCGGAAACCACCCTGCAAACCAAGAACCGCCACCCTCATTAATTCTAGTATCCTTCTTCCTTCATTCTTCTTTTCCTGTCTTGATCATAACCGAACACCACAACCATCATACACCACCCTACAAACCTCCATGAAGTTACCACCATGACAACCACCGATCACCACCGCTAACCACCATCTCCCTCTCTCTACGTCTCTCTCTCTATATCTATTTTTTTCCGTTCTTTCGTTCACCCTACCACCACTCTCCATCACCACTTCTATTTTATGTTTGCTTGTCGACACCCAATAGCAGTCACCACCATGAGAGCCTCTACAGACTGCTGCAACTACTTCTGTCGCGAACTGATGCAAATCGCTATATAAATTTCTGGTTCATTTTATGGGTTAACGAATAAATATGATGATAATGATAAACACGATGTATGATGAAGAAACATAATGAAGGATGATGATGATAAACGTTGATGATGACTTGCGACCGTGATTGATGATGATCGAGAATAAGATTATGTTAAAGAAGAAGAAATAGATTAATTACGGAGTAAATAAAAATAATTATGATTACTAAAAGAAAAAAAAATACAAGTGCTTCAATGGTTGGGAAGGGTGTTGTTAAACGATTGGTCTTGAGTTCGGATCAAGGCTTCTGCAAAACATTTTTTTTTTCTTTTTAGAACTGAATCACAGCACATCTATTTTAATGGGCCAAGATTATTACATTTTCTGTTGGGCCGTGGACTCAGCTTGAGAATTGGGCCGTGACCCATTTTCGAGTGGACTGTAAAAGTAATGATATTCCATGTTGATAATAATACACGAGGAAGTAGGACTTATGATGATGATTAGAGTTATGAAGAAGTTGAAGGAAAATGGAAATAATGGTTTAAATGGAATTGATGTATGAAATAAAATAGAAATGTAAAGATAGAAGCATGATTAAGGGTGTTTTGATATAAGCGGGAGGTCATGGGTTCGAGCCCGGGCAAGCGCACTTCTTTTATTGGAACTTTTTCTTTAAGGTATTATTATTATTATTTTTATTATTATTGTTATTATTATTATTATTATTATTATTATTATTATTATTATTATTATTATTATTATTATTATTATTATTATTATTATTATTATTATTATTATTATTATTATTATTATCATCATCATCATGAACATTAGGATTATTATTACTGTTGTTATTATTAATATTGTTATTAGTATTATCTCTAAAATTATCATTGTTGAAATTATTATTATTAACAAAATTATTTTTATTAAAATATCATTCTCACTATCATTATAAGTATTATTATTTATACTGACATTATTATTATTATTACTATTATTTTTATCACTTTTATTATTATTATTATCATTATTAACATATAACATTTTTATCCTCTTATTATTAGTATTATCATATTAAAAGTATTATCATTTTTATTATTATTATTATTATCATTACTATTATTATTTTAGTATTATTATAATTATTATTTTTTTAACAAACAAATGTTATCTATATAAAACTATATTACAAGACAACTAATATTACATACTAATATGTTTTTAACTAATATATCACCATTTATATTGATAAGACTTTAATTAAATTATATAACATATATTTATATTTATTATAAGTGTAATTATATTTAAAGATACTAATTTTAATAAATTATAAAATATAAGTAAACTTAGTTGATTAAATGGGATATGTGTTAATATATTAACTTTATATAGGTTCGTGAATCCGAGACCAACCCTACACTTGTACAATGCCGTCATATGTATTTTTACTACAAAATACAGTATGGTGAGTTTCATTTGCTCCCTTTTTAATTGCTTTTGCAATATATATTTTTGGGCTGAGAATACATGCGCTGCTTTTATGTTTGACGAAATAGACACTAGTACTTAAAATATACTCCCTCCGTCCCGGATTAATTGTCCAGTATTCCTTTTTGGGACGTCCCAGATTAATTGTCCACTTCCAAATATGGAAAGTAAATTTGATAAAGTTTACAATATTGTCCCTAATGAATTAATTAAATTACAAAGGTGAGAGGGATTTCTAATTAATTAGTTGAGGGTAAAACAGTAAAGTAAGAAAAAAGTACAGAAAAAGTACAGTGTGATAATGACATTTCTTAAACTGTGTGCTTTTTGTCTGGGGACAATTAATCTGGGACGGAAGGAGTATTCTACATTGAGTTGTACCACCTTACATATCTTCCCTAATAGCTTGGTAACTAATATTTACATGTTGGAAGAACATGTAAGCGCGAATCCTATTGATAGATCTATCGGGTTTGACAACCCCAACCGGGCTAGTCGCTCTAGTATCGTAAACGGTTGCATAGTACTTCGTTTTTACTACACTTGGTACGGTGTAGGGAGATTTCATAATAAAAAGAATATGCCACATTAATGGTTAAGTATGGTTACCGAAGCGCTCAACAACTTATAGAATACTTTTATACACTTGCGAGTGTACATATATTTATAAACGGAAATCTTGTGGTCTATTAAAATATTGAAATGATAGTTATGATAAACCTATGAACTCACCAACCTTTTGGTTGACACTTTTAAGTATGTTTATTCTCAGGTATGAAAGAAACCTTCCGCTGTGCATTTGCTCATTTTAAAGATATTACTTGGAGTCATTCATGGCATATATAGGACAGTACCTTGCAATGGGACCAAATATTTGAAATGTCCCGTTCTTATTGATTAAAAACGTTCCATATTAATTGATTTCGTTGCGAGGTTTTGACCTCTATATGAGACGTTTTTCAAAGACTGCATTCATTTTTAAAACAAACCATAACCTTTATTTCATAAATAAAGGTTTAAAAAGCTTTACGTAGATTATCAAATAATGATAATCTAAAATATCCTGTTTACACACGACCATTACATAATGGTTTACAATACAAATATGTTACATCGAAATCAGTTTCTTGAATGCAGTTTTTACACAATATCATACAAACATGGACTCCAAATCTCGTCCTTATTTAAGTATGCGACAGCGGAAGCTCTTAATAATCACCTGAGAATAAACATGCTTAAAACGTCAACAAAAATGTTGGTGAGTTATAGGTTTAACCTATATATATCAAATCGTAACAATAGACCACAAGATTTCATATTTCAATACACATCCCATACATAGAGATAAAAATCATTCATATGGTGAACACCTGGTAACCGACAATAACAAGATGCATATATAAGAATATCCCCATCATTCCGGGACACCCTTCGGATATGATATAAATTTCGAAGTACTAAAGCATCCGGTACTTTGGATGGGGTTTGTTAGGCCCAATAGATCTATCTTTAGGATTCGCGTCAATTAGGGTGTCTGTTCCCTAATTCTTAGATTACCAGACTTAATAAAAAGGGGCATATTCGATTTCGATAATTCAACCATAGAATGTAGTTTCACGTACTTGTGTCTATTTTGTAAATCATTTATAAAACCTGCATGTATTCTCATCCCAAAAATATTAGATTTTAAAAGTGGGACTATAACTCACTTTCACAGATTTTTACTTCATCGGGAAGTAAGACTTGGCCACTGTTGATTCACGAACCTATAACAATATATACATATATATTAAAGTATGTTCAAAATATATTTACAACACTTTTAATATATTTTGATGTTTTAAGTTTATTAAGTCAGCTGTCCTCGTTAGTAACCTATAACTAGTTGTCCACAGTTAGATGTACAGAAATAAATCGATAAATATTATCTTAAATCAATCCACGACCCAGTGTATACGTATCTCAGTATTGATCACAACTCAAACTATATATATTTTGGAATCAACCTCAACCCTGTATAGCTAACTCCAACATTCACATATAGAGTGTCTATGGTTGTTCCGAAATATATATAGATGTGTCGACATGATAGGTCGAAACATTATATACGTGTCTATGGTATCTCAAGATTACATAATATACAATACAAGTTGATTAAGTTATGGTTGGAATAGATTTGTTACCAATTTTCACGTAGCTAAAATGAAAAAAATTATCCAATCTTGTTTTACCCATAACTTCTTCATTTTAAATCCGTTTTGAGTGAATCAAATTGCTATGGTTTCATATTGAACTCTATTTTATGAATCTAAACAGAAAAAGTATAGGTTTATAGTTGTAAAAATAAGTTACAAGTCGTTTTTATAAAGGTAGTCATTTCAGTCGAAAGAACGACGTCTAGATGACCATTTTAGAAAACATACTTCCACTTTGAGTTTAACCATAATTTTTGGATATAGTTTCATGTTCATAATAAAAATCATTTTCTCAGAATAACAACTTTTATATCAAAGTTTATCATAGTTTTTAATTAACTAACCCAAAACAGCCCGCGGTGTTACTACGACGGCGTAAATCCGGTTTTACGGTGTTTTTCGTGTTTCCAGGTTTTAAATCATTAAGTTAGCATATAATATAGATATAGAACATGTGTTTAGTTGATTTTAAAAGTCAAGTTAGAAGGATTAACTTTTGTTTGCGAACAAGTTTAGAATTAACTAAACTATGTTCTAGTGATTACAAGTTTAAACCTTCGAATAAGATAGCTTTATATGTATGAATCGAATGATGTTATGAACATCATTACTACCTTAATTTCCTTGGATAAACCTACTGGAAAAGAGAAAAATGGATCTAGCTTCAATGGATCCTTGGATGGCTCGAAGTTCTTGAAGCAGAATCATGACACGAAAACAAGTTCAAGTAAGATCATCACTTGAAATAAGATTGTTATAGTTATAGAAATTGAACCAAAGTTTGAATATGATTATTACCTTGTATTAGAATGATAACCTACTGTAAGAAACAAAGATTTCTTGAGGTTGGATGATCACCTTACAAGATTGGAAGTGAGCTAGCAAACTTGAAAGTATTCTTGATTTTATGAAACTAGAACTTTTGGAATTTATGAAGAACACTTAGAACTTGAAGATAGAACTTGAGAGAGATCAATTAGATGAAGAAAATTGAAGAATGAAAGTGTTTGTAGGTGTTTTTGGTCGTTGGTGTATGGATTAGATATAAAGGATATGTAATTTTGTTTTCATGTAAATAAGTCATGAATGATTACTCATATTTTTGTAATTTTATGAGATATTTCATGCTAGTTGCCAAATGATGGTTCCCACATGTGTTAGGTGACTCACATGGGCTGCTAAGAGCTGATCATTGGAGTGTATATACCAATAGTACATACATCTAAAAGCTGTGTATTGTACGAGTACGAATACGGGTGCATACGAGTAGAATTGTTGATGAAACTGAACGAGGATGTAATTGTAAGCATTTTTGTTAAGTAGAAGTATTTTGATAAGTGTATTGAAGTCTTTCAAAAGTGTATAAATACATATTAAAACACTACATGTATATACATTTTAACTGAGTCGTTAAGTCATCGTTAGTCGTTACATGTAAGTGTTGTTTTGAAACCTTTAGGTTAACGATCTTGTTAAATGTTGTTAACCCAATGTTTATAATATCAAATGAGATTTTAAATTATTATATTATCATGATATTATCATGTATGAATATCTCTTAATATGATATATATACATTAAATGTCTTTACAACGATAATCGTTACATATATGTCTCGTTTAAAAATCATTAAGTTAGTAGTCTTGTTTTTACATATGTAGTTCATTGTTAATATACTTTATGATATGTTTTCTTATCATAGTATCATGTTAACTATATATATATATATATATATATATATATATATATATATATATATATATATATATATCCATATATATGTCATCATATAGTTTTTACAAGTTTTAACGTTCGTGAATCACCGATCAACTTGGGTGGTCAATTGTCTATATGAAACATATTTCAATTAATCAAGTCTTAACAAGTTTGATTGCTTAACATGTTGGAAACATTTAATCATGTAAATATCAATCTCAATTAATATATATAAACATGGAAAAGTTCGGGTCACTACAGTACCTACCCGTTAAATAAATTTCGTCCCGAAATTTTAAGCTGTTGAAGGTGTTGACGAATCTTCTGGAAATAGATGCGGGTATTTCTTCTTCATCTAATCTTCATGCTCCCAGGTGAACTCAGGTCCTCTACGAGCATTCCATCAAACCTTAACAATTGGTATCTTGTTTTGCTTAAGTCTTTTAACCTCACGATCCATTATTTCGACGGGTTCTTCGATGAATTGAAGTTTTTCGTTGATTTGGATTTCATCTAACGGAATAGTGAGATCTTCTTTAGCAAAACATTTTTTCAAATTCGAGACGTGGAAAGTGTTATGTACAGCCACGAGTTGTTGAGGTAACTCAAGTCTGTAAGCTACTGGTCCGACACGATCAATAATCTTGAATGGTCCAATATACCTTGGATTTAATTTCCCTCGTTTACCAAATTGAACAACGCCTTTCCAAGGTGCAACTTTAAGCATGACCATCTCTCCAATTTCAAATTCTATATCTTTTCTTTTAATGTCAGCGTAGCTCTTTTGTTAACTTTGGGCGGTTTTCAACCGTTGTTGAATTTGGATGATCTTCTCGGTAGTTTCTTGTATAATCTCCGGACCCGTAATCTGTCTATCCCCCACTTCACTCCAACAAATCGGAGACCTGCACTTTCTACCATAAAGTGCTTCAAATGGCGCCATCTCAATGCTTGAATGGTAGCTGTTGTTGTAGGAAAATTCTGCTAACGGTAGATGTCGATCCCAACTGTTTCCGAAATCAATAACACATGCTCGTAGCATGTCTTCAAGCATTTGTATCGTCCTTTCGCTCTGCCCATCAGTTTGTGGATGATAGGCAGTACTCATGTCTAGACGAGTTCCTAATGCTTGCTGTAATGTCTGCCAGAATCTTGAAATAAATCTGCCATCCCTATCAGAGATAATAGAGATTGGTATTCCATGTCTGGAGACGACTTCCTTCAAATACAGTCGTGCTAACTTCTCCATCTTGTCATCTTCTCTTATTGGTAGGAAGTGTGCTGATTTGGTGAGACGATCAACTATTACCCAAATAGTATCAAAACCACTTGCAGTCCTTGGCAATTTAGTGATGAAATCCATGGTAATGTTTTCCCATTTCCATTCCGGGATTTCGGGTTGTTGAAGTAGACCTGATGGTTTCTGATGCTCAGCTTTGACCTTAAAACACGTCAAACATTCTCCTACGTATTTAGCAACATCGGCTTTCATACCCGGCCACCAAAAATGTTTCTTGAGATCCTTGTACATCTTCCCCGTTCCAGCATGTATTGAGTATCTGGTTTTATGAGCTTCTCTAAGTACCATTTCTCTCATATCTCCAAATTTTGGTACCCAAATCCTTTCAGCCCTATACCGGGTTCCGTCTTCCCGAATATTAAGATGCTTCTCCGATCCTTTGGGTATTTCATCCTTTAAATTTTCCTCTTTTAAAACTCCTTGTTGCGCCTCCTTTATTTGAGTAGTAATGTTATTATGAATCATTATATTCATAGATTTTACTCGAATGGGTTCTCTGTCCTTCCTGCTCAAGGCATCGGCTACCACATTTGCCTTCCCCGGGTGGTAACGAATCTCAAAGTCATAATCATTCAATAATTCAATCCACCTACGCTGCCTCATATTCAGTTGTTTCTGATTAAATATGTGTTGAAGACTTTTGTGGTCGGTATATATAATACTTTTGACCCCATATAAGTAGTGCCTCCAAGTCTTTAATGAAAAAACAACCGCGCCTAATTCCAAATCATGCGTCGTATAATTTTGTTCGTGAATCTTCAATTGTCTAGACGCATAAGCAATCACCTTCGTTCGTTGCATTAATATACAACCGAGACCTTGCTTTGATGCATCACAATAAATCACAAAATCATCATTCCCTTCAGGCAATGACAATATAGGTGCCGTAGTTAGCTTTTTCTTCAATAACTGAAACGCTTTCTCTTGTTCATCATTCCATTCAAATTTCTTCCCTTTATGCGTTAATGCAGTCAAGGGTTTTGCTATTCTGGAAAAGTCTTGGATGAACCTTCTGTAGTAACCAGCTAGTCCTAAAAACTGGCGTATGTGTTTCGGAGTTTTCGGGGTTTCCCACTTTTCAACAGTTTCTATCTTTGCCGGATCCACCTTAATACCTTCTTTGTTCACTATGTGACCGAGGAATTGAACTTCTTCCAACCAAAATGCACATTTGAAAACTTAGCGTACAATTCTTCCTTCCTCAATACTTCTAACACCTTTCTCAAATGTTCACCGTGTTCTTGGTCATTCTTTGAGTAAATAAGTATGTCATCAATGAAAACAATGACAAACTTGTCAAGGTATGGTCCACACACTCGGTTCATAAGGTCCATGAACACAGCTGGTGCATTAGTTAAACCAAACGGCATGACCATAAACTCGTAATGACCGTAACGTGTTCTGAAAGTAGTCTTTGGAATATCATCTTCTTTCACCCGCATTTGATGATACCCGGAACGTAAGTCAATCTTTGAATAAACAGACGAGCCTTGTAGTTGATCAAATAAGTCGTCGATTCTCGGTAGTGGGTAGCGGTTCTTGATGGTAAGTTTGTTCAACTCTCGGTAGTCGATACACAACCTGAATGTACCATCTTTCTTCTTGACAAACAAAACAGGAGCTCCCCACGGTGATGTTCTTGGTCGAATGAAACCACGCTCTAAAAGTTCTTGTAATTGGCTTTGTAGTTCTTTCATCTCGCTGGGTGCGAGTCTGTAAGGAGCACGAGCTATTGGTGCAGCTCCTGGTACAAGATCTATTTGAAATTCAACGGATCGATGTGGGGGTAATCCCGGTAATTCTTTCGGAAATACATCGGGAAATTCTTTTGCAATGGGAACATCATTGATGCTCTTTTCTTCAGTTTGTACTTTCTCGACGTGTGCTAGAACAGCATAGCAACCTTTTCTTATTAGTTTTTGTGCCTTCAAATTACTAATAAGATGTAGCTTCGTGTTGCCCTTTTCTCCGTACACCATTAAGGGTTTTCCTTTTTCTCGTATAATGCGAATTGCATTTTTGTAACAAACGATCTCCGCTTTCACTTCTTTCAACCAGTCCATACCGATTATCACATCAAAACTCCCTAACTCTACTGGTATCAAATCAATCTTAAATGTTTCGCTAACCAGTTTAATTTCTCGATTCCGACATATATTATCTGCTGAAATTAATTTACCATTTGCTAATTCGAGTAAAAATTTACTATCCAAAGGCGTCAATGGACAACTTAATTTAGCACAAAAATCTCTACTCATATAGCTTCTATCCGCACCCGAATCAAATAAAACGTAAGCAGATTTATTGTCAATAAGAAACGTACCCGTAACAAGCTCCGGGTCTTCCTGTGCCTCTACCGCATTAATATTGAAAACTCTTCCACGGCCTTGTCCATTCGTGTTCTCCTGGTTCGGGCAATTTCTAATAATGTGGCCCGGTTTTCCACATTTATAACAAACTACATTGGCATAACTTGCTCCGACACTACTTGCTCCGCCATTACTCGTTCCGACACCATTTGTTCCTTTCGTTCTATTAACCCCTGGTCCGTAGACCTCACACTTCGCCGCGCTATGACCATTTCTTTTACACTTGTTGCAAAATTTGGTGCAGAACCCCGAGTGATTCTTTTCACACCTTTGGCATAGCTGCTTCTGATTGTTGTTGTTGTTGCGGTTATTATTGTTGTTGGGATGATTGTTGTAGTTGCTGTTGTTGTTGTTGTTGTTGTTGTTGGGCCGTTTGTTGTAGTTGCGATTGATGTTGCGATTGTTGGGATAATTGTTGCGATTATTGTTGTAATTGCTGTTGTTGTTGTATTGGTGATTCTTATCACCGTTTTCCTCCCACTTTCTTTTGACTTGCTTCACATTGGCCTCTTCAGCAGTCTGTTCTTTAATTCTTTCTTCAATCTGGTTCACTAGTTTGTGAGCCATTCTACATGCCTGTTGTATGGAGGCGGGCTCGTGTGAACTTATATCTTCTTGGATTCTTTCCGGTAATCCTTTCACAAACGCGTCGATCTTCTCTTCCTCATCTTCGAATGCTCCCGGACACAATAGGCACAATTCTGTGAATCGTCTTTCGTACGTGGTAATATCAAATCCTTGGGTTCGTAACCCTCTAAGTTCTGTCTTGAGCTTATTGACCTCGGTTCTGGGACGGTACTTCTCGTTCATCAAGTGCTTGAATGCTGACCACGGTAGTGCGTACGCATCGTCTTGTCCCACTTGCTCTAGATAGGTATTCCACCATGTTAACGCAGAACCTGTGAAGGTATGCGTAGCGTACTTTACTTTGTCCTCTTCAGTACACTTACTTATGGCAAACACCGATTCGACCTTCTCGGTCCACCGTTTCAATCCAATTGGTCCTTCGGTTCCATCATATTCCAAAGGTTTGCAGGCAGTGAATTCTTTGTAGGTGCATCCTACACGATTTCCTGTACTGCTAGATCCAAGGTTATTGTTGGTATGTAGCGCAGCCTGTACTGCGGCTATGTTTGAAGCTAGAAAAGTACGGAATTCCTCTTCATTCATATTCACGGTGTGTCAAGTAGTCGGTGCCATTTCCTTCAAAATAGTTAAATGGAATAAGTTAATCATACAGAATATTAAGAGTAGTTAATAGTATTTCGTAGCATAATATGAACTCATTTATAAAAGCTTTTTCTTCATATTAGCGTTTTATAAGTTTAAATTCGTGTAGTACCTACCCGTTAAGTTCATACTTAGTAGCTAATATACAATTCAACTACTACAATTCTATATGAAAAACTGATTATAATAATATTTCGCGTTCAAACTTTTATACAATATTTTACAAACTTACAATACCGCTTATTTTACATAAAGCATGAAATATAGCACACAATAACTTTGATACAAGATAGTTTTGAAGATAATTCTAGCTAGTACACAAGTCGTTCAGCAAAGGCAATAAAGACACGTAATTCATACGTCCAGAAACAAGTCATGCATTCTGGTTTTACTAGGACTACTTCCCATCCTTGGTCTTGTGCAACATAACCGTTATGGCCGTTGATAAGACAGCGTGTTGTAGCGTCGTCAAAGGGACGAGGGTTACGTAATGTCCAACAGTCCCGTAATAATCTAAAAACCTCATTTCTTACCCCAATTACCGACTCCGTCACTTGTGGAAACGTTTTGTTTAATAGTTGTAGCCCGATGTTCTTGTTCTCACTTTGGTGAGAAGCGAACATTACTAATCCGTAAGCATAACATGCTTCTTTATGTTGCATGTTAGCCGCTTTTTCTAAATCACGAAGTCCAATATTCGGATATATTGAGTCAAAATAATTTCTTAACCCGTTGCGTAAAATAGCATTTGGGTTCCCCGCAATATATGCGTCAAAGTAAACACATCGTAACTTATGAGTTTCCCAATGTGATATCCCTCATCTTTCAAACGAAAGTCTCTTATAAACCAAGACATTCTTGGAACGTTCTTCGAATGTCTTACAAACTGATCTCGCCTTAAATAGTTGTGCCGAGGAATTCTGGCCGACTCTAGACAAGATTTCATCAATCATGTCTCCGGGTAGGTCTCTTAAAATATTGGGTTGTCTATCCATTTTGTGTTTTTAAACTGTAAAATAGACAAGAGTTAGATTCATAAAAAAATACTTATTAATACAAGCAATTTTTACATATAACATAAAGCATAAGAACACTATATTACATATATTACACCACACGAATACAACTATCTTATTCCGACTCGCTCGTTTCTTCTTCTTCGGTTTTGGTTTGTTTTGCCAAGTTTCTAGGGATATATGATGTTCCCCTAATACGAGCCGTCGTTGTCCACATTGGTTTAGAAAAACCTGGTGGTTTAGAGGTTCCCGGGTCATTGTTACAACTTAAGGACTTCGGGGGTTGACGATACATATAAAGTTCATCGGGGTTGGAATTAGATTTCTCTATTTTTATGCCCTTTCCCTTATTATTTTCTTTTGCCTTTTTAAATTCAGTTGGGGTAATTTCTATAACATCATCGGAATTCTCGTCGGAATCCGATTCATCGGAGAATTGGTAATCCTCCCAATATTTTGCTTCCTTGGCGGAAACACCATTGACCATAATTAACTTTGGTCGGTTGGTTGAGGATTTTCTTTTACTTAACCGTTTTATTATTTCCCCCACCGGTTCTATTTTTTTTATCCGGTTCCGATTCTTCTTCCGGTTCCGATTCTTCTTCCGGTTCCGACTCTTCTTCCGGTTCCGACTCTTCTTCCGGTTCCTCTTCGGGAACTTGTAAATCAGTCCACAAATCATTCCAATTTACATTTGACTCTTCATTATTATTAGGTGAGTCAATGGGACTTGTTCTAGAGGTAGACATCTATCACATAATATCAAACACGTTAAGAGATTAATATATCACATAATATTTATGTTAAAAATATATAGTTTCCAACAAAAATGTTAAGCAATCATTTTTAAAGAAAACACGGTCGAAGTCCAGACTCACTAATGCATCCTAACAAACTCGATAAGACACACTAATGCAAATTTTCTGGTTCTCTAAGACCAACGCTCTGATACCAACTGAAATGTCCCGTTCTTATTGATTAAAAACGTTCCATATTAATTGATTTCGTTGCGAGGTTTTGACCTCTATATGAGACGTTTTTCAAAGACTGCATTCATTTTTAAAACAAACCATAACCTTTATTTCATAAATAAAGGTTTAAAAAGCTTTACGTAGATTATCAAATAATGATAATCTAAAATATCCTGTTTACACACGACCATTACATAATGGTTTACAATACAAATATGTTACATCGAAATCAGTTTCTTGAATGCAGTTTTTACACAATATCATACAAACATGGACTCCAAATCTCGTCCTTATTTAAGTATGCGACAGCGGAAGCTCTTAATAATCACCTGAGAATAAACATGCTTAAAACGTCAACAAAAATGTTGGTGAGTTATAGGTTTAACCTATATATATCAAATCGTAACAATAGACCACAAGATTTCATATTTCAATACACATCCCATACATAGAGATAAAAATCATTCATATGGTGAACACCTGGTAACCGACAATAACAAGATGCATATATAAGAATATCCCCATCATTCCGGGACACCCTTCGGATATGATATAAATTTCGAAGTACTAAAGCATCCGGTACTTTGGATGGGGTTTGTTAGGCCCAATAGATCTATCTTTAGGATTCGCGTCAATTAGGGTGTCTGTTCCCTAATTCTTAGATTACTAGACTTAATAAAAAGGGGCATATTCGATTTCGATAATTCAACCATAGAATGTAGTTTCACGTACTTGTGTCTATTTTGTAAATCATTTATAAAACCTGCATGTATTCTCATCCCAAAAATATTAGATTTTAAAAGTGGGACTATAACTCACTTTCACAGATTTTTACTTCGTCGGGAAGTAAGACTTGGCCACTGTTGATTCACGAACCTATAACAATATATACATATATATTAAAGTATGTTCAAAATATATTTACAACACTTTTAATATATTTTGATGTTTTAAGTTTATTAAGTCAGCTGTCCTCGTTAGTAACCTATAACTAGTTGTCCACAGTTAGATGTACAGAAATAAATCGATAAATATTATCTTGAATCAATCCACGACCCAGTGTATACGTATCTCAGTATTGATCACAACTCAAACTATATATATTTTGGAATCAACCTCAACCCTGTATAGCTAACTCCAACATTCACATATAGAGTGTCTATGGTTGTTCCGAAATATATATAGATGTGTCGACATGATAGGTCGAAACATTATATACGTGTCTATGGTATCTCAAGATTACATAATATACAATATAAGTTGATTAAGTTATGGTTGGAATAGATTTGTTACCAATTTTCACGTAGCTAAAATGAGAAAAATTATCCAATCTTGTTTTACCCATAACTTCTTCATTTTAAATCCGTTTTGAGTGAATCAAATTGCTATGGTTTCATATTGAACTCTATTTTATGAATCTAAACAGAAAAAGTATAGGTTTATTGTCGTAAAAATAAGTTACAAGTCGTTTTTGTAAAGGTAGTCATTTCAGTCGAAAGAACGACGTCTAGATGACCATTTTAGAAAACATACTTCCACTTTGAGTTTAACCATAATTTTTGGATATAGTTTCATGTTCATAATAAAAATCATTTTCTCAGAATAACAACTTTTAAATCAAAGTTTATCATAGTTTTTAATTAACTAACCCAAAACAGCCCGCGGTGTTACTACGACGGCGTAAATCCGGTTTTACGGTGTTTTTCGTGTTTCCAGGTTTTAAATCATTAAGTTAGCATATCATATAGATATAGAACATGTGTTTAGTTGATTTTAAAAGTCAAGTTAGAAGGATTAACTTTTGTTTGCGAAAAAGTTTAGAATTAACTAAACTATGTTCTAGTGATTACAAGTTTAAACCTTCGAATAAGATAGCTTTATATGTATGAATCGAATGATGTTATGAACATCATTACTACCTTAATTTCCTTGGATAAACCTCCTGGAAAAGAGAAAAATGGATCTAGCTTCAATGGATCCTTGGATGGCTCGAAGTTCTTGAAGCAGAATCATGACACGAAAACAAGTTCAAGTAAGATCATCACTTGAAATAAGATTGTTATAGTTATAGAAATTGAACCAAAGTTTGAATATGATTATTACCTTGTATTAGAATGATAACCTACTGTAAGAAACAAAGATTTCTTGAGGTTGGATGATCACCTTACAAGATTGGAAGTGAGCTAGCAAACTTGAAAGTATTCTTGATTTTATGAAACTAGAACTTTTGGAATTTATGAAGAACACTTAGAACTTGAAGATAGAACTTGAGAGAGATCAATTAGATGAAGAAAATTGAAGAATGAAAGTGTTTGTAGGTGTTTTTGGTCGTTGGTGTATGGATTAGATATAAAGGATATGTAATTTTGTTTTCATGTAAATAAGTCATGAATGATTACTCATATTTTTGTAATTTTATGAGATATTTCATGCTAGTTGCCAAATGATGGTTCCCACATGTGTTAGGTGACTCACATGGGCTGCTAAGAGCTGATCATTGGAGTGTATATACCAATAGTACATACATCTAAAAGCTGTGTATTGTACGAGTACGAATACGGGTGCATACGAGTAGAATTGTTGATGAAACTGAATGAGGATGTAATTGTAAGCATTTTTGTTAAGTAGAAGTATTTTGATAAGTGTATTGAAGTCTTTCAAAAGTGTATAAATACATATTAAAACACTACATGTATATACATTTTAACTGAGTCGTTAAGTCATCGTTAGTCGTTACATGTAAGTGTTGTTTTGAAACCTTTAGGTTAACGATCTTGTTAAATGTTGTTAACCCAATGTTTATAATATCAAATGAGATTTTAAATTATTATATTATCATGATATTATCATGTATGAATATCTCTTAATATGATATATATACATTAAATGTCTTTACAACGATAATCGTTACATATATGTCTCGTTTAAAAATCATTAAGTTAGTAGTCTTGTTTTTACATATGTAGTTCATTGTTAATATACTTTATGATATGTTTTCTTATCATAGTATCATGTTAACTATATATATATATATCCATATATATGTCATCATATAGTTTTTACAAGTTTTAACGTTCGTGAATCACCGATCAACTTGGGTGGTCAATTGTCTATATGAAACATATTTCAATTAATCAAGTCTTAACAAGTTTGATTGCTTAACATGTTGGAAACATTTAATCATGTAAATATCAATCTCAATTAATATATATAAACATGGAAAAGTTCGGGTCACTACAATATTGATGACTTCGTCCAGGAGGATTAGGACGGGTTGTTAAATAATTACACCTTCATCTACCTTAAACTTCTGTTAAAATTCTTCGCCATCATTATCAAATTAATCAATGGCCCCCTTAAATGTAGAGAACATTCGCAGTGGAATTACTTCGACATATCTAGATCGCGTCAGAGAATATTTTCCTACATTTTTAGGGCTGATGCTGTGATTCCTTTGCCTCATGAGCGTGCATCAAATCCTCCCTCTGGCAAAGTTGCTATCTACGGTCGTTCCCTATTTTATTATCTTCTTCGCATTCCTTTCACTACATTCTATTTGAATGTTTGTAGCTCTTACGGGGTTAGCGTTGAGCAATTTGAACCTGCATCTATTTTTTTTTAGATGTATTGCAATGCTCGCCACATAACTCCATCTATTCGCCTCTTCTCTCATCTTGCTACTGTTAAATCATATGACAAATGGTGGTTATGTATTGCAAGTTTCAACGGGTTCTTTTGTCCAGCAAGTGATTCTCCAGAGGAATGGAAGAATACGTTTTTCTTTATCAATAGCGACTTAATTCCCAACACTTCCACAAAAGCTCGCTATTTGCTTACATCATTGAAACCTCCAAAAAGTATCTATCTGAGATTAACACAAGATGAACGAAAACTACTAAATACTATGATTGAGGAAAAATTCCTAACAGACATTATCCAAAACATATGCTATCTATGTGTACCATTAACGCATAATGGGATGCATCTACACGTGGTGTCGCTATTGTCAAGTTGAAAAATAAAGGTATGTTGAAAATAATAATTTATGTATGCTGTACGTTATGTTTTCTTCATAATAATTGTTCAATATTGGTGTTTCAGTTATTACTCCGCTCACCGCCCTGCGTCATGTGAAGTATGATGAGCTGCAATTTTCTTCTGAAAAGATGGTTGACGAAACGCTTGAAAGAAGCACATCTGATAATGAGCCTGTGGATGAGTCAGCATTAATTCGAGCAAATTCACGCAAACGTCGTGCTGCAGGAAATCTCTCTTTTGAACGCATTACTGAAGAAAACCTTTTTCGCTTTTTCTACATGCCTATTAATGGTGGCTATTATAATGTTGACCCACTCAAATATCCATTATTGAATTTTGATTCATCATGTGTGGACTGGAAAAACTTTATAAATAATAAATGCTATTTTGATTCAGCCACGCCTTCTGATGTAGGGGAACAGAAAAGGCTCACTCTTCCACCTCCCGTTCAGCATAATACAATAGGCGAAAGTAGCTCACAAATCAGCCACCCCAATTTAGACACAACCTGTATGTCTTCATTCCTTGTGGGTCCTCCGGGTAGCTATGCAGAGTTTATGAAATATCTGGAAGTGATGGTGTCCCCACCACTTGTCAATTTCTTTGAGAGTTTATTTGCGAGTGATTATCGTAAGTCTCGAGCACAAGACATTATCTGGAACATCGCTTCAGAATTTGATAACTTGAAACGCTTAGAACGTTCTGACCAAGTGCATCGAGATAAATCAGAGAGAATTAAAAAGGACTCTGAAAAAATCACAGAATTGGCAAATGCTGAAAAACTACCAAACTTGAACTGGATGCTGCAATTGCTGCAAAGCGTGCTACAGAAGCTCATACTGCTGAGCGAGAGATGAAAGAGAAATAGTATGTGCACAAAATTGAAACATTGACAAGTTCTGAAGCAACTTTAAAAGAACAACTGCACGCAAGCAATAATGAAACTAGACACCTTGCTACATGTATCCCTAAGATTGTAAAGAAAACATTTAGTTCTGAAGCACTGACCAAACCGTTCGATGAATTTATTACTGTTGCGTTAGACGCTGAACGGATAAGGTTTCTTGATACATTGAAGAAAAAGGTACCTAATTTTCCTGATCCACTTCCTGATGCTATTACTTCATAACTGAAACCATATGCTATTGATAGGGTTAAAGTAATAGGGGATCAAATAGAACAATTGTCATTCCCTGAGTTAGAAACCATTTGTAATGACCCAACTGCATTGGTTGATGACATTTTGAATTTTATGTAATGCTTATTATGTTTTGAATGTAAATATGAAATAAACATGTATTTTAATACTTTGTTTTATTTTTGTCAAAGCTTTACATGCTTGATTTAAAGAATTAAATGTACTGGCAAGCCATGTATTATTTGAAGTTTTTTACATCATGATGGTCGTAGATACAATATATTGCCTGGATGCTCAGCGGAGTCTATGTCATCCGCTTCCATTTAAACCTTTTGTGTACGATTGAACTTTTGATACCGAGAATAAATTTATCTTCTGTGGGCAGGGTGACACACAACTTTGTGACATCTGATTAAAAATCCTTTGCCGGGTAGAAATATGAATATTGTGCCACAAGAATAATTATTTCAATTCTTATTACTTAAAGAAATTTTTACATTTATTATTGCATCTCACATTCAAAATAGTTGATCAAGCTACTTGAATATGCAATATAACGCATAAAATTTCTTTAAACTCATTGCATTCCCTGTTCGCTGCATTTCCTCGCCGGAGGGTGCTGCAAGGGTATAGGACCTATTTGAATGTGCCTTTATGATCTTGTACGGGCTTTCCCATCTTGGCCCCAGCTTCCCCTGTTTTACTTGTCTGCTCGCTTCATTATCCCTTAACACCAAATCTCCTTCTTTGAATTGCACTTGCTTTACTCATTTATTGTAATATTTTGCCATTCGTTGCTTAGCATCCGCTTGACGGATAGCGGCCATGATACGCCTTTCTTCCAATAAGTTAAAATTTTCACGTAAAATGGACGAATTGTTTTCAACATCAAACGCCAATACCCTCTGCGTTGGTACACGAATTTGAGCTGGTACGATTACTTTAGTACCATACACCAAACTGAACGGTGTCTCACCCGTAAGGTGAGCCCATAAAACATATGGAACTTCATCTACCATTTAGTCTAACTTAAATCTATCCTTTCCCTTATGCCAGCTACAATTTCCTTGTTTGTCACTTCAACTTGGCCATTTGCTTGTGGGTGAGCAACAAAGGTAAATGTTTGCTTAATGCCTAACTCTTCACACCAACTTCTGAACGGATTTTCAGCAAACAGTTTGCCATTATCACTTACAACTTCATTTGGAAAACCATATCTACATACAATATCGTTCCATACAAACTTTTCATGTTTTCACCAGTTATCCATGTTAATACTTTTTCTTTTACCCATCTAGTGAAAAAATTATTTGCAACCACCAAAAATCGTGCATTTCCAACACTACTGGGAATGGACCCACTATATCAATTGCCCATTTATAAAATGGCCATGCAGACAAAACTGATATTAAATCATATTTTGATAAACGTTGCACGGTTCTGTGCCACTTACATGAATCACATGCTTTGAGTGTTTCTACAGTGTCTCTATAAATTGTTTGCCAATAATATCGTTGCCGCATAATCCGTGCTACAGTCGTTCTATAACCAGAGTGCTGTGCACACAGGCCTTCATGCATCTCTTTCACAACATCCACAGCTTGTTGTGGTGTCAAACACCTCAAATTTGGACCATTGTAAGATTTTCTGTAGAGCACACCGTTCTTTAATACGTAAAGCGGAGCACTTACCTATATCCGTCTTGCTTTCGTGATGTCGTCTGGCAGTATTCCGTCCTGCAAATACTTAACTTAAGGAGTCATCCAGCACTGTCCCTCTTGCGCAACTGTTGCTATTACCACCTTTTCATCAATTGACTTATCTTTCAAAACTTCCACCAAAACCTTCTTATGTAAATGATCGAACGTTAATGTTGCCAGCTTCGGCTTCCACTGTCCACATAAAATCCTTTTTGTTTAAACAAGTTTTCAATACTTTCATGAATGGTAATGGACGTTCTGCTGCTCTTGATAAAAACCTTGTTAGTGCTGCCAACCTTTCATTTAAACTTTACATTTCTTTCTTTGTTTTTGGTGAAGTCATATCCTCAATTACTTGAATTTTCTTCGGATTAGCTTTTATTCCTCTCTCTGTTACAACAAGACCTAAAAATTTGCCTTCCTCGACACCAAAAGTGCATTTTTTGGGATTTAACTTCATGTTAATCTTTCGTAACGACTCAAAAGTTTCAAGAATATCACTAAGCATCCTTTCTTCCGTGTTGCTCTTTATAACAATGTAGTCAACCTAGGCTTCCACATTCCTGCCTATTTGGTCTCTAATCGCCATGTCAATGACACGTTGGTAAGTTGCTCCAACGTTCTTTAATCCAAAAGGCAATTTTACATAACAAAAAATTCCATCCACCGTGTGAAAGGCTATTTTATCTTCATCCCGTACTGCCATGGGAATCTGGTGGTATCCCTTATAAGCATCCAAAAACACTTAAAACGATATCCAGCTAAAGACTCCACCTTCCAATATATTTCCAGCAAAGGATAATTATCCTTTGGACAATCCTTATTTATGTCTGTAAAATCTACACACATCCTCCATGTGTTATCTAGTTTTCTTACCATTACTGGGTTTGCTACACAAGTTTGATACTTGACTTCTCTTAAAATGTCAGCGTGCACCAAATTTCGAACCTCTTCCCTAAGAAATGTGTTCCGCTCAGGGGCCATGCGTCTTTCTTTTGACAAACTGGAGGAATATTAGGATTCACATTAAGCTTATGTTCAGCAATATGTCGTGGTACTACAGTCATATCAGAAACTTGCCACGCAAATATATCTAAATTTACAGCTAAAATATTGTAAACCTTTTTTTGTTTCTTTCGTTAATGTGTTGCCAATGATAATTTTTTGGTCTGGGAAAGCTGGGTTTGGCGAGACTAATCCATCGTCATGAATGATTGGTTGAACAGTTGTTCGATTTATTTGTGCACATTCAATTGTTCTTTTCCGTTCAGCGTATAGCGTTGCTATTCCAGCTAGTGTGGGAAACTTCATAATTCTGTGTACTGTTGATGTTACTGCTCCAAATCTCATCATTGCATAACGCCTCATAATAACATTATATTCTAAATTTGCTTTTACGACAAGAAATTCGATATGAGATGTTCTTTTATATGGTGATTTTCCCAACACTACTTTTAAGAGTATGCTTCCATCTGACCATGATGGATCATTGGAAAAACTTTCTAAAGGAACAAGTGTGTCTTTCATTGTTTCTTTTACTCTTTTCGGTAATTGCACAGAACAATGTTCGTATATGATTTCTGCTCCTGCTCCAGTATCCGTGTATATTCCTCCAACAATACAATTTTCAAATCTAGCTTCAATAACTTTTGAAGCGTCAGACGAGTTAGTGTTAAACAAAGAAGGGAAAGCTATTAACTGTTGTTTCCAGTCTTCTAAAGTTTCTGCTTTTCTCCATTGTCTGGCTTGCCACTTATGTATCATATTTGCTTCAACAGGTATTATCTTGTTATTATTATCTTTGTTTCTCTTGAGAGTTGTGTGTTTCTTAAAAATGGATGGAGCCATATGTTGGTAATATTTTCCGTATAGCAGATGAAAGGTACCAGTACAGTACTATAACAGTCGAGCGTTGAGCGATATGTTGTTGACTAATGTTTGCTCTCGGGATTAGATCCCTGCAGACCTTGAACACATATGAGATATCTGTGGGTGGGCCGCAATCAGTCTTTTGACCAAGCTGAAGTTGGTCCGTGTAGCATTCTGTTGCTAAGCGATTAAAGTTTTAGAGTGACAAAGTACTGTGTGAGAAAGAAAGTGTAATTCTCTCTGGATGAAGTTCATATGTCCAATGTGGTGACCCAGTGGGTCTATTTATAGGCGTAGAATGTCCGAAATTCTCGGGAACACGTGTCAAACGATGATTAATTCAGTTATACGATATATTTGGAACTGCCTTTAGCGTGTGCTGACGTGGCTGCATGCCGCTCACGCGCTTAATCAAAAGGGCTTAAGCATAGAAGCTGCCTTCAGGGCTAACACATGACGCTGAGCGGCCTGCTGAGCGCTAGACGGATAACGCTAAAAAGTGCCAAAATTTTTATCTTTTATGCGTTTCGATCCTTTCTTTTGTATAAAAATGATGATTTTATGTGTGTATCCCCTAGGATACACCATTACCGGCCATGACATCGATGAATGTGAAGCGTTGATTCGTGAATCACTGCCACAATCAAAGCTGGTGAGCTCAGTCAGTTGCTGCAGGGTCAAAAGTTTAAAAGGATGATCTAAACAATTCTTTCAGTTGGCAAAAAAGAATATGGAAAGAAGCGAGAGAAAGTAAAGGACAAAGTGGTAATCAACATGATCAACGTAGACGACAGTGAAAAGCTCACGGGAAACGACTCTATGGATGCTGAAATTTCTTTCCCCAGGATGGTGGGAAGAAGGTCCCGGAAAGAACCGATTGTGGTAGAAGGTTTAATCGATGGTTTTCGAGTACAAAAAATGTACACCGATACGGGAAGTGAGGATGATATCATGTACGCTCATTGTCTTTTCCAACTTCCAAGGTGTATCGGCAGGATAATGAGGCAATCAGATGCTATCATCTCCAGATTCACTGGATCTTTCAAAAAATCTTTTGGCAAGCTCAAGGCAGCAGTAACATTGGGTGTTTATCCCTACATTCAAGGTGAGTTATAACGCTTGAATTATACAAATTTTATACATGCTTTCTACGCGTTATCTTGTTATTTTAATATAGTTTTTAAAACTTTTTTGGATAAAAGTTAATAATTTTTGTAAAAAATGTGCTTTTAACATGTTTGTTTAGAAAGTGTGATAAAACAGGTTAAAAAGTGAAGAAAAGAGTAAAATGTAACATCCCATTTTCTGTTACGCGTTATTGTGGACGTCATTTGAGTTACATGGTATGTAATCGTATCTTTTGACCCCAAATAAAGTTTGAATTAATGTTTTAGAACCTTACCATTGGAAATTATACCTTATTACATTTCCAACGATATTTGATTCATCAAAAACGGAGCTACAGATTGAAAGTTACGACCAAAACAAGTGTTAGAAAAACGCGAAAAATGGACCAGCCGCAATTTGCGGCTGGAAGGCGCAATTTGTGGCTGGATGGGGTTCTTCAGCTCCCAAATGGGCGCATTTTTGCAGCCTACTTTTGCGGCCAGCAGGTGCAAATTGCGGCTGAAACGTATTTTTGGTGATTTTCTTGATATCTTGAGTTTTAATGAGGGGTATTTGAGTCTTTTCACTTGGGGGTCAGTTTTGAGCAACTAAAACTGATCCAATCTCATTCTTATCCTCATTTCACCTTCTCAAACACTCTCATCCATTTCTAGAGAGAGAAACCCATTTTAGAGAGAGAGAGAGCTTGGTTTGAGGAAGAAGAAGAGTGAATCGGGTCAAGTCCCGAGAGTTAAAGTTGTTCAACTCATTTACGGCTATGTTATGATAGTGTTGGTAAGTTCTAAATTCAAATTTCATTGTTAATATTCTTGTTTGAGATAGGGTTTGTACTAGTTAGGGATATAAACCTCAATTCTCGTGATTTTGGGGGTTTTTGAGTAAGATTCATGTAAGAAATCTAAATGAGTGACTTAGCGTTTTGATTTATGAATTTGTAAGTTTGGGTCTAGCATGTCTTGGTTTAAACATTATAACACTTGTGTACTTGTGATTTTGGTGTTGTGTTGACTTGATTTTGGGTGTAAACCCTAATTTGGGTCAAAATGGGTTTTGTGTTGAAATAGGTCAAGTGTTCTTGATTTTTGGTGTCAAATAATGATTTTGAGACACAATCACTAGTTGTTAGTGATTGTAGGTGTTTTGGGTGTAAATTGACAAGTCAAAGTGAGTTAAACCCTAATTTGGGTCAAAATGGGCCAAATGGGTATTTTGACTTAAGTAAGCTTGATTTGGTGTCAAACTCGGTTTTGAGTCAATTTTTGATGAATCAAGTAAGTAAATACTTGGTTTAGGTGTAAATTGGTGTTTTAATAATATAATCACTAGTCGTTAGTGAAGGTATTTCGTATGCCCGAGAGACATATTAAATTAACGTGGCTAACCTGTTATGATCCAAGTCGGGTCATACCTAATAACAAGCTTACCGACACTTTAACTGTATTTAATCTTGACGATTGAATCGTTAAATAAATACGCGACACTTGGATTTTAGAAAATGGGTTTTCTAAAATATTATCACTTGAGATAAATTATTTGGATAATTTATATTTAATTATTTATAGGTTTAAATAATTACATTGTGTTATATTTTATAAATGGTTTTATAAAATATGCAAGTAACTTAATAAAATGCATGGTATTTTAACTAGTTTTAAAAAATAACTCTTTTTTTTAAAAACCCCTTGGTGGTGGACGGTTTTAGGACTCCTAGGATGTCCAACACATGCATTTTTTTGTTACTTTTAAGAACACATTCCCTCATGTGCATGCTAGTTTC
This sequence comes from Rutidosis leptorrhynchoides, assembly GCF_046630445.1. Taxonomy (NCBI): domain Eukaryota; kingdom Viridiplantae; phylum Streptophyta; class Magnoliopsida; order Asterales; family Asteraceae; genus Rutidosis; species Rutidosis leptorrhynchoides. Next base: position 149,358,639 of record NC_092342.1, read on the forward strand.
ATATAACCAAGATTTTGACTCAAGACTTGGACTTAGAACCAAAAATACTCTCTCATTCTTCACTTGAATGCTGCTGGCCGAATTTGGTGAGGGAAAAAGAGAGGTTCTTGAGCTTGGTGTTCTAGCAAATAAGTGTCCTAAATCCTAACCAAACAAAGGAAAGTGTTGGTGATTGAAAGCTTGGGGTATAGCACACTTGAGGCTTCAAGTTAGAGGCATAATTTCATCATCATCTTCACAAAGTTTCTGCCCATTTTGGACAGCAGCAGCTGGTCGATTTTGAGCATAAACAAAGTGGTTTTAAGCTTGGGTTTGAAGGTGTCCAAGGTTTACAACAAAGCAAGGGTGTTAAGGTGATAGTTTGGTGCTTGGTTTCATCACTTTCTTCATCATCATTCAAGGTTTTGCAGCCCTCAAACATAAGTTTTGAGGAGGTATAATCCTTTTAACTTTCTTTAGTTTGTAAGCATATATATTCAAAACTTGATCCTAATTGGGATTTAGCTTTAAATGGTTAAAGTTTAACAAGTAAAAATTTATAATTACACGCTTCCGTTTTTAATTGATTCTTAAATGGTTTTAAGTATAATGGAACTTGTTAAATCCCAACAATGGTATCTAGAGCCGAAGTTGTTGAAATATGCTTCGAATTATTGTTTTAAACCCACTATATTTGCATTCTAAGTACATGCATGAAAGAAGAATGCAAAAATTGTTGGTTTTGGGTGGGTACTTCATTATGGCCGAATTTATTAGGGTTCAAAATTGGGTTTTGAGCTCTATCATTTGGTCATATTTTGTTGCATGTTAAAGTTCACAATCCTAGCCTTGACCTTGTGTTGATTGCATGTTATATTTGGTTGATTTGTTATATTCATTTGGTATGTAATATTATTCATTCAATTGGCATGTAATACTTATTATTTTGGCTATGTAATTTGTTTTACATTTGGTATGTAAAATAGAATAGGTTGTATTTCATTTTCTAGATAAAAATGTATTAGGATACATATTTTGTAAAAATGAAGAACAAGATGATGAAGACTTGAAGAACACAAGGAGCATTTGGATGCAAGGTTAAGTGGGAGATTGTAATCTCCTACTTTGTATTATTACCCCTTAACCCGGTGACATTTGTTTTCGGCTAAACAAATGTCCACCAAAATGGCTAGATTGTGAACACGCTTATTTTGCATGTGTGGTTGTTTGTATGATTATTGTTTTGTATGTTTGGTTGATACAATTAATCACAAGATAACAACAAACAAAACGACAATTTAATTGGTTAAATTAGACGTTCTAAGTACATGCAAAACGGCAATTTAAATGGTTAAATTAAAATAGCAACCAAAACCCTTAATAAATGGTTATTAAGAACAAGAAAAGGATAACGTATATAAAATGGTTTATATCAAGTAATTGGCTCAATTACAAGACATGAAATTGGTTTTTCACAAGTACCATACACTAAATGCATGTTGGTGTATGGCATAAAAGTTTTCTCAAACTAGAATTAACGAAAACTTAAAATCCCTTTTACAAACAAGGTAAACAAGTTTAACGCCATCCTATTGTGTGACACTTAAAAGTATTAGGGAACTCATGATGGGATAAAGGTCACCTAACCGTTATGAGCAAACTAATATGATTAAGGTAAATTTCACATGCTTGTGGGATAAAGGTCACCTAACCACTTGTATGTTAAATTTACAAGTCTATACAAGTAGGACGACTTGATTTGGGAATCATGAACTTAGGGTCACCGAAGCATGAGGAACAAATAGGCGTTGATGGGATAAATATGCCATGCAAAAGGATTGCATGATCCCATACTCTAGAAGTTGCAAATGGATTGCAATTGTCATTTATTGACTACCTAGCTAAATCAAATTGCGGGATGAAGGTCACCTAACCGAAATTTGGTTTACCGTTGGATTCTAGAATTTAATAATTCAATTTGATTTAAAGGGTATTGAATGTTAAATTAAAATCGATACTTAAACGAACTTTGTTAATTTTGTAGATGGCCGCCAATAACAACAACAACATTCCAAACGCACCACTTAACCTAAACCACCTATCATTAAGGTCTCTCTTAGAGAAAGACAAACTCAACCATACCAACTTTATGGATTGGTTCCGCAATCTTCGGATTGTCCTCAAACAAGAGGATAAAGCGTATGTACTTGAGGACCCCATTCCCGATCAACCGGATGAGAATGATGTGGAGGCAATGACCTCTTACGATAAGTATTGCCACGACTCCCTTCAAGTCTCATGCCTAATGCTTGGGACTATGATTCCCGAACTCCAAAAGGATTTCGAGCATCATAGTGCATACGACATGATAACGCAATTGAAGGAGATGTTCCTTCAACAAGCGCGTGTCGAGCGCTTCGAAACGGTTCGGGCGCTACATGCTTGTCGTATGGACGATACCCAATCGGTTTCATCTTATGTACTTAAGATGAAAAGCCTTATCGATCGTGCAAACCGTCTTAACCTAAACATATCTAATGAGTTAGCCACCGATCTTATCCTTAACTCCCTATCAAAAAGGTTTGATCAATTTGTAATTAATTACAATATGAATGGGATGGATAAGAGCATAGGTGAGCTTCACGGTATGCTTAGAATGGCCGAAACTAGCATGGGTAAAAGGGCTTTACCCGTGTTAGCAATCGATCAAGGTGGATCCAAAGGTAACGCCCCTAAGCCAAAGGTGGCTAAGAGGAAAGGACCCGCCCATCAAGGCAAAGGGAAGGGGAAGATGGTTACCCCAACCAAGAACAAGGCTAAGAAGCAAAAGGTAGCCGAGAAGGCAAACCCCAAGGAAGACCCATGTTTCGGTTGCGGTGAGATGGGTCATTGGAAACGAAACTGTCCGGTCTACCTTAAGGAGTTGAAGGAGAAGAGGGATGCAGGGCAAACCTCAGGTAATATATATATGGTATATATAGAGCTTAGTATTACTTCTTCTAATACATGGGTATTAGACACTGGATGTGGAACTCACATTTGCAATTCATTGCAGGGGTTCAAAAGAAGTAGCAAGCAAACGGGAATATCGAGTCTCTACATGGGTAATGGAGCCAAAGTGCAAGTGAAGGCTCAAGGAGACTTTGTGTTAAAGCTTCCAAGTGGTTTGGAACTTATTTTGAAAGATGTTTTGTATGCACCCGATTTATGTCGAAACATTATTTCCATTTCCCGTTTGAAACAATGTGGGTTTTATCTTAATTTTGTTAATGATGATATCCATATTTATTTAGATAATGTATTCTATTTCAAGGCTTCACCTTCAAATGGAATTTATGAATTGGTTCATGATGACACATCATCTAGTAGCTCAATGTACCATACAAGCACCAAGAAACTCAAAAGGGATTTGAGTGATTCCTACTTATGGCATTGTCGCCTTGGTCACATAAACAAGAACCGAATACATACACTTCAAAAGAATGGACTTTTGAAATCAAATGAAATGGATTCGTTTGAAGTATGTGAGTCTTGTTTACAAGGCAAGATGACCAAAGCACCTTTCAAAGGGACCTATGAAAGGGCTAAAGATTTATTGGGATTAATACATTCGGATGTATGTGGACCCTTTAAACCCATGACTAGGAATGGTGAAAGATACTTTGTTACTTTCATTGATGACTTTAGTCGTTTCGGATATGTCTACTTATTAAGACACAAGGACGAAACGTTTGAAGCATTCAAAGAATATCAAAACGAAGTACAAAATCAACTCAATAGGACAATTAAGGTACTTCGTACCGATAGAGGAGGTGAATACCTAAGCGATGCCTTCCAAGATCATCTTAGGAGTTGTGGGATTATCTCACAACTTACTCCACCCGGAACACCCCAGCTAAATGGAGTTTCCGAAAGGAGGAACCGAACCCTAATGGATATGGTTCGATCTATGATGGCAAGAAGCTCGTTGCCTCTATCATTTTGGGGTTATTGTCTAAGCTCCGCGGCCCGTATTTTAAATATGGCCCCAACCAAGAAAGTGTAACGAACTCCTCACGAGATGTGGTTTGGTAAACCTCCATCTCTATCATACTTAAAGGTATGAGGATGTGAAGCTTATCCTAAGCGTTACGTCCCTAATAAGTTGAATGCTCGATCCACGAAGTGTATCTTCATAGGATATCCCAAGGATGATATGGGATACTATTTCTATGATCCATCCGAGCAGAATGTATTTGTTGCTCGGAAGGCGGAATTCCTTGAAACTAAGTTCCTAATGGAAGGAAATAGTGAAAGGAAGATAGATCTTGAAGAGGTTCAAGATCAAGTAGATGATACACAATTGGTTGACACTAGCACTCAACATGAAAATGTTGATAGTGATCAAATGGATGATCAAAATACACAAGGCGTTCGAAGATCTAGTAGGATTAGTAATCCTCCCGAAAGATATGGGTTTCTCGTAGATGGTTGCTATACGGTTGATTTGGATGAACCGACAAACTACGAAGATGCTTTATCAAGGATTGATAAAGATAAATGGCAGGAAGCCATGAACGCCGAGATGCAATCCATGTATGAAAACTAAGTGTGGGAACTTGTTGAGCAACCTCCTAGCTCTAAGCTAGTTGATTGCAAATGGCTTTTCAAGAAGAAAACCGACATACATGGAAACTTGGATACTTATAAAGCTAGACTTGTGGCAAAAGGTTTCACTCAAACTCAAGGGGTTGATTATGATGAAACTTTCTCGCCAGTGGCAATGCTAAAGTCTATTAGGATATTATTTGCCATTGCTGCTCACTACGACTATGAAATATGGCAAATGGATGTCAAAACCGCTTTCCTAAATGGATATCTTATGGAAGATGTCTATATGGTCCAGCCTGAAGGTTTTGTTGATCCAAAATATCCTAAAAAGGTATGCAAATTAAAGAAGTCAATCTACGGATTGAAACAAGCATCTAGAATGTGGAATCATCGTTTTAATGAGGAAGCCGAGAAATTTGGCTTCATTAAAAATGGTGATGAAGCTTGTGTATATAAGAAAGCTAGTGGGAGCACTATCATGTTCCTTGTACTATATGTGGATGATATATTATTATTTGGGAATGATATTACCACAATGCAAGGAGTCAAAACTTGGCTAAAGAGTTGCTTCTCCATTAAGGATCTTGGAGATGCACAATACATATTGGGGATAGGGATCTATAGGAATAGATCCAAGAGATTGATAGGTTTAAGTCAAAGTACATACATTGATAAAATCTTGAAAAGGTTCAAGATGGAAAACTCTAAGAAAGGTTTGGTACGTATTCAAAGAGGAACCGTTCTCAGTTCATCTCAGTGTCCTTCCACGAAAGATGAACAAGATAGAATGAAGAAAGTCCCATACGCATCTGCAATTGGGTCTATCATGTATGCAATGATATGTACTAGACCGGATGTGTCATGCGCTCTAAGCTTGACAAGTAGATACCAGAACAACCCAGGAAACAGTCATTGGATTGCTGTTAAAAGTATACTGAAATACCTTAGGAGGACTAAGGATATGTTTCTAATATACGGGTCTGGTGAGGAGGAACTCGCTGTAAAAGGTTACGTGGATGCGAGTTTCCAAACTGATCGAGATGATTCTCGATCACAATCCGGTTATGTATTTACATTAAATGGAGGTGTGGTCTCTTGGAAGAGTTCAAAACAAGATGTTGTTGCATTATCCACTACAGAATCGGAGTACATTGCCGCCTCATTGGCAGCTCAGGAAGCTGCATGGATGAAGAAATTCATCGACGACTTAGGAGTGGTTCCTAGCATTCAAGGCCCTCTTGAGATCTTTTGTGACAACGAAGGTGCGATTGCTCAAATCAAGGAACCTCGTGCTCACCAAAAGACCCGTCACATTGAGCAGAGATTCAACTACATTAGGGATGAAGTTGAAAAGGGAAAGATATGTATTCGCAAAATTCACACAGATCATAACATAGCGGATCCACTCACGAAACTCTTATATGGAGCAAAACATGAAGGACATGTTTGTGCATTAGGGCTTCGATATTCTAGTGATTGGTCATGATCTGTTTTAAGTATTGTAACGGGACGAAGTGGTTCAAACTCATTAATATAATTATGGTTTAATTTATTTTGAGTTAAGTTCCTATTTTGCATATTTTATCCATGAATAAGTTATTATTCTAAATTCCGTAGTCGATCACATTTGTGGGAATGAGTGTGAGGTTTAGACTATTATGAACTTGGATTGGTATACATTCACGGACTGAATGTGGGGCAAAGTTTCTACCAAGGTTCATAGATATTTGTGGGATACAAATATTGGTTATCCATGAATAAGCTATTATTCTAAATTCCGTAGTCGATCACATTTGTGGGAATGAGTGTGAGGTTTAGACTATTATGAACTTGGATTGGTATACATTCATAGGTTGAATGTGGGGCAGGGTTGCTGCCAAGGTTCATAGATATTTGTGGGATACAAATATTGGAAGACCCGCTCTCAAGATTTACTGTATGGAGCCTTTGTGGTTGATCACATGTAATCTTGAGTAAAGACGAATATCATCGTATCCTCTGACCTGAGATACATATTGGGTCCTGATATTCACCGAGTATTATGCCTTGACTCTTTCCTTCGCTATTCTGAAATATGGTAGTACATAAGGAAGAGCTCAGGTATAATACAAAGTGTGTATCTAGGACGTATGTAGTCAAGATGGAATTTGTCCCTCTTATTCGTTGAGAGTAAGATGTCTAAGGCCTGATAAAGTTGAGTCTATAAGAGAGTGGTCACTCTGTATCTCTTGGATTTGACATGACATCTAGGATGAAAGGATATAATGAAAGATTCACCTATTCATATTCGAGAAGGGAACTCAAAAGGGATGATGTTATTGAATGGCACAAAGTCATAACATATTAGGGGTGATGGACGGTGTGTTAGGCTGTATCCATCACTTGCATTAATTTCTTATGTTTCTCGTGCAAGTGGGAGATTGAAGGTATTTCGTATGCCCGAGAGACATATTAAATTAACGTGGCTAACCTGTTATGATCCAAGTCGGGTCATACCTAATAACAAGCTTACCGACACTTTAACTGTATTTAATCTTGACGATTGAATCGTTAAATAAATACGCGACACTTGGATTTTAGAAAATGGGTTTTCTAAAATATTATCACTTGAGATAAATTATTTGGATAATTTATATTTAATTATTTATAGGTTTAAATAATTACATTGTGTTATATTTTATAAATGGTTTTATAAAATATGCAAGTAACTTAATAAAATGCATGGTATTTTAACTAGTTTTAAAAAATAACTCTTTTTTTTAAAAACCCCTTGGTGGTGGACGGTTTTAGGACTCCTAGGATGTCCAACACATGCATTTTTTTGTTACTTTTAAGAACACATTCCCTCATGTGCATGCTAGTTTCATATAACCAAGATTTTGACTCAAGACTTGGACTTAGAACCAAAAATACTCTCTCATTCTTCACTTGAATGCTGCTGGCCGAATTTGGTGAGGGAAAAAGAGAGGTTCTTGAGCTTGGTGTTCTAGCAAATAAGTGTCCTAAATCCTAACCAAACAAAGGAAAGTGTTGGTGATTGAAAGCTTGGGGTATAGCACACTTGAGGCTTCAAGTTAGAGGCATAATTTCATCATCATCTTCACAAAGTTTCTGCCCATTTTGGACAGCAGCAGCTGGTCGATTTTGAGCATAAACAAAGTGGTTTTAAGCTTGGGTTTGAAGGTGTCCAAGGTTTACAACAAAGCAAGGGTGTTAAGGTGATAGTTTGGTGCTTGGTTTCATCACTTTCTTCATCATCATTCAAGGTTTTGCAGCCCTCAAACATAAGTTTTGAGGAGGTATAATCCTTTTAACTTTCTTTAGTTTGTAAGCATATATATTCAAAACTTGATCCTAATTGGGATTTAGCTTTAAATGGTTAAAGTTTAACAAGTAAAAATTTATAATTACACGCTTCCGTTTTTAATTGATTCTTAAATGGTTTTAAGTATAATGGAACTTGTTAAATCCCAACAGTTAGTGATTTTGAGCGTTTTTGTGACTTTCGCCAAAATGGGTAAATTGAATTAGGTCAAATTTGATGATGACACTAATTTTGGATTAAATAGATGTTGAACATTTTTGTTAATGTAAGACCCTAATATTTATTGTACAGAGGTGTAAATAGAGTACATGAAGTGTGTGTGACATTGTGTAAACAAACAGAGGTCAGAGACTGAGCTGAACATTGTGCGCTCAGCGCATACCTAAGGGTGTGCGTGGCGCACTATTTACTGTATCCGGAATATGTTTCTTTTAATGAGATATTTTGGAAGGAATTTTTTGGTAAATTCACTTGGGGACGAGTTAAAGGCCACCAGATCAGTTTGTGGAGTGTCATAACTCCATTATCACCAACCTTATCCTATCCACTTCAATTTTAGAAAGAGAGTGAGATTCTTGTGTGAGGAAGTTTAAGCAAAGGAAGAAGGAGCTAGTTTTGAGTCTTAGCTCATGTTATAAAGTTGTTCATCTCCTTTCTAGCTACGTTTTGGTTGTAGTGGTATGTTCTAACTTGGATTTCCTTACTTTGATTTATGCATGGGTTAGGGTTTGGGAAAATGAAGAACTTAAAACCTATATTTGGTGATTTTGGGTGTTCTTGGGTAAGATCGAGTCATGAGGACTCAAGAATTGCTAATCTAGGGTTTTGAAATGATAAATGAGTTTATGAGTCATAATTGGTTAGTTAATTACTAGCACACCTAGTTAATAAAATGAATGGGTATTATGTGGGTTAGTGGATGACCCGAAATGGGTGTGTTGGCTTTAAAATGGTCAAAAGAGTAACGATTGACCTAGTGGGGAAAGAAGGGTATGAAATACCCTAAATGTGTATTAGTTAGTGTGGTTGGACCTTAATCACTAGCTTTTAGTGATTTATGATGGTCTTGACCTTAAATGGTCGGTTTTGATGTAAATGGGGCATTTAATGCATTTAAGTCATTAAATGCACATGAGTAAGTTGTTGGTGATTAGTCCAACTAGTGTGTGTGTTGATTGAGTACTTATTGTATTAGGTACTCGACTTTGAAGCATTCGGAAGTATATAATCGTCACCAAATCGTTAAGGTGAGTGAAATAATTATATATGTATGTATATGATTTATTTACTTGTGGGGTATGGGTTAAAGTTCGATGTTGACGATACCATATCCTAGAGTATATTGTTTGATCATTTAAAGGAGGGTTAAAGTTCGATGTTGACGATACCTCAAGTATGGATTTAAAGTTCGATGTTGACGAAGCCATACCACTATTGTAGTGACATTGAATGAGGGTTCAAGTTCGATGTTGACGATACCTCATATGTGGGTTTAAGTTCGGTGTTGACGATACCACATTAACTAGGACAGATGGGAAATAAGTTCGATGTTGACGATACCATTCGTTAGGCTAGCCTTGGAATTTAAATACTATTGGATATTGTGAACATCAATGTTTGTGCATTGTGGCGTAGCATATTATATTGTTTGTGTTATATGCTATTGCTATACTAGCTTGTGTTATCGGGGACTTAGCGTTATACATTATGTGGGTATGCTAATTATATTGCTAGTATGTATGCGAAATTGGGGTGAGTGATGCAAGTAAGTAAGTTATATATGTATATGTATAATTATTGCATTCACTAAGCTTTGCTTACCCTCTCGTTATTTATCTTTTTATAGGCTCCAGCGGAGACAAAGTAAGGGCATTCATATAGATTAGAGATCCCGCTTTGTTTATAGGGGATGCTTTTGGATGTTATAGCTTTTGGAGTTTGACCGAGATTTGGGTAGTTTAATCCCCAAACACCATGCTCATAGTATCGTTTGGAATTTAAACTAGTGTGGTCGAAACTCATATTTTTGTACGAAACTCGTATTACGGCATATGTGGGCCCGGATTCGTAAAACTTATTTTATTATTAAATCGTGTGAGTTTTAACTATTATAACATGATGTGAAAAGCGTTTCGTCTAAATATGTCGGGAAGTGGGAGATCTTTATTTGAAAATTGACAAAACCGGACAGAACTGAAATGGGCTGGTGCGCGCCGCGCACCCTAGTGTGCTGCGCATCACGAACCCATACTGTATAAATAAAAAAAAATTTAGTTCGCGTGTTTGTTTGGATAATTGGGTTGGGTTGTAACAAGTAGTATCAGAGAATGGTCTAAGGGATTTAGGCGACTTGAGATAGGTGCCTAGACTTAGACTTTATTGTGTATGCGCGTTATGCGGGACTTGTAAGAGACGGGTCGGACCGGGGATTGGTTAGTGCCTACATTTAGGTGAACTAACTATGCGCTAATTGTTTTGTGTTATGTTTTTGCAATCATCAAGCGAAATAGACATTGTACTAGCGAGTTAATGTGACGTGCTCGCGTAATAATGATTAGCTACCATTGTTACAGGTTCAAATCGTGTCAAGCAAGCGATGTACGACGATTGTTGAGCAAGATGGGGCGGTGAGGTGAATATGTATATGTGACATGTCTTTTCGTTACCCGTTTAACCTATTCCCATTTTATAGAATGAAGATGAGAAATGGACACGACACCAATGAAGGAGGTACAAGCGAGGACCTCGAGTTTACGGCCAAGGTTGAGGCCATCATTAAAAAGCAAAGAGCGGAATTTCTTGACGATGTCCGAAAGGTTTTCCAAGAATCGATTGATGGGCAAGTAACCGAGCTAATCAATGAGCGAATGAATGCCGCAATTGAAGAGGCATTAGAGGCTAGAAACATTCATCCTCGGGGTGAAGGGGGTGATGGTAATGGTGGATATGGAAGGCGAGACTTCCATTATAAAAATTTCAAGGATGCTCAACCTCCTATGTTTAATGGAGTGAGGGATCCATTAAAAAGTACATGTTGGATCTCCGACATCGAGGGAGCTTTCCGTACCGCGGAGTGTCCTCCCGAGAAAAAGACGAGATACGGTTTTAACATATTACGTGAAGAGGCCAAGTTGTGGTGGGACGATAAAATTAAGTTTTATGGTGAAGAGCAATGCATGAGTTTGACATGGAAAGAGTTTAAAAAGGAATTTTTCAAAGAATATCGAACTCCATCCTACCTTGACAAAATATGGGACGAGGTCAGAGGTGTAAATAGAGTACATGAAGTGTGGGTGACATTGTGTAAACAAACAGAGGTCAGAGACTGAGCTGAGCATTGTACGCTCAGCGCACACCTAAGGGTGCGCGTGGTGCACTATTTACTGTAGCAGGAATCTGTTTCTTTTAATGAGATATTTTGGAAGGGATTTTTTTTGGTAAATTCACTTGGGGACGAGTTAAAGGCCACCAGATCAGTTTGTGGAGTGTCATAACTCCATTATCACCAACCTTATCCTATCCACTTCAATTTTAGAAAGAGAGTGAGATTCTTGTGTGAGAAAGCTCAAGCAAAGGAAGAATGAGCTAGTTTTGAGTCTTAGCTCGAGTTATAAAGTTGTTCATCTCCTCTCTAGCTACGTTTTGGTTGTAGTGGTATGTTGTAACTTGTATTTCCTTACTTTGATTTATGTATGGGTTAGGGTTTGGGTAAATGAAGAACATAAAACCCATATTTGGTGATTTTGGGTGTTCTTGGGTAATATCGAGTCATGAGGACTCAAGAATTGCTTACCTAGGGTTTTGAAATGATAAATGAGTTTATGAGTCATAATTGGTTAGTTAATTACTAGCACACCTAGTTAATAAAATGAATGGGTATTATGTGGGTTAGTGGATGACCCGAAATGGGTGTGTTGGCTTTAAAATGGTCAAAAGAGTAACGATTGACCTAGTGAGGAAAGAAGGGTATGAAATACCCTAAATGTGTATTAGTTAGTGTGGTTGGACCTTAATCTCTAGCGTTTAGTGATTTATGATGGTCTTGACCTTAAATGGTCGGTTTTGATGTAAATGGGGTATTTAATGCATTTAAGTCATTAAAGGCACATGAGTAAGTTTTTGGTGATTAGTCCAACTAGTGTGTATGTTGATTGTGTACTTATTGTATTAGGTACTCGGCTTTGAAGCATTCGGAAGTATATAATCGTCACCAAATCGTTAAGGTGAGTGGAATAATTATATATGTATGTATATGATTTATTTACTTGTGGGGTATGAGTTAAAGTTCGATGTTGACGATACCATATCCTAGAGTATATTGTTATGATACCAAATTTAAACTTAATCTTCATGTGATCTCGTCACGATAAGCAAAGTCTATTTAATTGAATCTCAAAATCTTTGAACTATTTACATGCATACATTAAACCTTTGACCATCCTCGACGATTCACGAACTGTGTGTGTAAAGAAATATGTAAATATATATATAATATTATTATGAACCTATATAAGATATAAATATATAAATGATCCTATTAGAAATTATTATGTTGAAACATATATATATATATATATATATATATATATATATATATATATATATATATATATATATATATATATATATATATATATATATATATATATATATATATATATATATATATATATATATATATAACATATAAATGTTAAATATTCAATAGATGTATTCATATAATATATGATATAATTATTAGATATTACAAAATTAATAAATTGTAATATCAAATGTAATTACAAGTTAAATAAAATTGTTATATTATTATTGACACATCTGATTTATTATGTTATTATTATTGTTATTAACATTATAATTATCAATGTTAATATCATTATTATTATAACTAGTAATAAAAATTATAATTTTTGTTATTATAACTATTATAAGTATTAATATCATTATTATTATAGAAATTATCAAAATTATCATAAGTAGTGTTATTTTTATACAAATTATTATTTCATTAATGTTATTGTTATTATTAAGATTATTATTAATAATTATTATTATTATCATTGTCATTTATGTCATCATTATTATTATTACTTTTATTATTATTATTAATATTAATATTATTATTAATATTATTTTTATTATTATTATTTGTATTTAGATTATTAATAATAAAATTATAATGAGTAATAACAAATATATAAAAACACACGCATATTTCCAAATCAGTTGCACATAACTATCAAGCTGAGTTGGGATTTGTTATATGTCACCAATCTAGTACAATTTGATTCTAAATCATCCATTATTAAACAAACACAGTAAAAGTCCATTTTATTTTTTTATACATATTTTTCTGGCCGAATATTTGCTTTTCGATGCCAATTTAGCTATAAAACAGGTTTAAATGAATCTAATTGTATAAATTGAGCTCAAGTATACTTTATAAAATCAATGATTCAATTCAACCAGGGGAATCAAAACAGAAATTAATAAAACGAACCCGTTCACCCCTGTTTCTTCAACTTTTTGATCATATTACGAATTTGAAATTATCTTCAAAATATAACAATGCAGTTATGTTATAAATCAGTCATCTAAACTATCTGAAAAACTCCAGCCTTAAATTCTTTCAAACGGCTTCGAATTTAAGAGTCAAACTTTTGTTTTTCAAAGTCAACCGAAGTGTTCATCGTAAAATTCGAACTAGTTTTGATGTTTGCAGGTAAATTAACGATTGAGAAAGTTTATAGGGTTGATTTGGAACATAATTCGTGTTATAATTTTTGTGTAAAACGTTTTAAAAATTCAAGATTGAATTCAAGCTTCAACGTGTTCTTCAGGTCTATTTAAGATCATTTTTTTTCTTATTCGTTTTTCTGCTAAGTTAAATCAAGCATCACCACACGTATCTGTTTCAATTTATAATGTAAGTCAAAACCGTTTCAATTTCAAAATTTGATATTGGTTGTTCGTCGAATTTATTTTTTCAGTTCATTTATTTTTTTTTTCTTTTCTTTCATGTTCTATTACAAAATTCAAATCATCATATAAAGGTTATTCCTTTTCTGTCAATAAGTCTTAAACTTAATAAGAAACCTGTTGTTTAGAGGGGACTGAGCCCTAGTCAATTTTGATGTGGGGAAGGAGATGAACACATAAATAAAGTCATGTTATATTTATATGGAAAGGTTATATAACAGAAAGATTATAACAGTTCGATGGTTAAGGTGTTTGGGGTGTATTCGAGAGGTCGGGGGTTCGAACCTTGTGTGAGGCACATATTTTTTGGGAGTCCTTTTCTAAGGTAGTTTTATATATTATTATTATTATTATTATTATTATTATTATTATTATTATTATTATTATTATTATTATTATTATTATTATTAATATTAATATTATTATTATTATTATTATTATTATTATTATTATTATTATTATTATTATTATTATTATTATTATTATGTATTAGTAAGTAATATCATTATCATTGAAAATATTATTATTATTAAGTATTATCAGGTAGTATTAATATTGTTATTACAAATATTAATATAAGTATTGTCATTATTATAATTGCTATTATTAATAATGCTAAAATAAGTATTAAGTATCATTATTATGATTATGACTAAAATTATTATTTTTTTTTTCATTAAAAACTATTATCTTATTATTATTAGCATTATCTATATCCATATTGCTAAAAATAGTTACATTTATGAAAATAAAAATTTTAAAGATATTATTAAGATTGTAATTATGTTTTTAAATCAAATTAACAAAGTTATATAAACATTCAGATATAACATGATGAGTATTTTATTAAGATATTAACCAAATATATATCCATATAACTATATAAACATTAAACGTTTTGAATATATACACAAACTAGATAAGTATAATATATAATTTAAGATACAATATGTAAATTCATTCTGTTACGATTATATGTTTTAATAAATATACAAATGATATAGGTTCGTGAATCCGAGGCCAACCCTGCATTGTTCAATTGTTTAATGTCGTCATATGTATTTTTACTATAAAATACAATATGGTGAGTTTTATTTGCTCCCTTTTTAATTGCTTTTGCAATATATATTTTTGGGCTGAGAATACATGCGCTGCTTTTATGTTTGACGAAATAGACACAAGTACTTAAAATATATTCTACGTTGAGTTGTACCACTTTGCATATCTTCCCTAATAGCTTGGTAACTAATATTTACATGTTGGAAGAACATGTAAGCGCGAATTCTATTGATAGATCTATCGGGTTTGACCACCCCAACCGGGCTAGTCGTTCTAGTATCGTAAACGATTGCATATTACTTCGTTTTTACTACACTTGGTATAGTGTAGGGAGATTTCATAATAAAGGAAATATGCCACAGTAATTGTTAAGTATGGTTACCGAAGCGCTCAACAACTTATAGAATACTTTTATACACTTGCGAGTGTACATATATTTATAAACGGAAATCTTGTGGTCTATTAATATATTGAAATGATTGTTATGATAAACCTATGAACTCACTAACCTTTTAGTTGACACTTTTAAGCATGTTTATTCTCAGGTATGAAAGAAACCTTCCGCTGTGCATTTGCTCATTTTAAAGATATTACTTGGAGTCATTCATGGCATATTTAGGTCAGTACCTCGCAATGGGACCAGATGTTGATGACTTCATCCAGGTGGATTAGGACGGGTTGTTAAAGTTGGTATCAGAGCGTTGGTCCTAGCGAACCAGGTCTTGCATTAGTGTGTCTAACTGATAGTTGTTAGTTAGCATTAGCGAGTTTGGACTTTGACCTTAGCTGCATATTATAAGTATTGATTATCATTCCTAGTGGAAAATTATCTGCTTATCATTCGTAAGTCTAGACACGCCTTATTGCCTTTATTGCATAGATAGTGTATAGACAAATTCATATCTAAGCGTATCTATTACGGTAAACTTTGCCTGATATCTTCCGTAAATTTCTCTGTAATTTAAGGGATCCTGGTACTATATATATCTATGCATATTATGCATTGAGAATACCATCCAACTATCATTTGCTGTCACTAAGCCTTTCATACCAAAAATCTTTTCTGTGATCGCGTACGATGGCCTCTACGAATCGACCAAGTTCCTATGACTCCGAAGATAGCTTGACGGGAGCGCATCAACCGATCAACTACCGTGATTTCTTTAGAAAGTGGGGATGGGTATGGAGAAATGAAGAAGGTACTCTATATCACGAGCCGAACTTACCACCTAACGTCAGAGTGCTCGATCCACTTACCGGCGAACCTGTTCGCAATACCGTTTTCACTCTTTTCGCTCGGATTTTTCGCCTCGAAGTCGACTTGATGTAGTTAAAGATAGTATTCGTCCTCTACTCCCGAATTCTAATCAGAAAGGATTATTAGAAGAAGTTAGAAGACTTCGAACTAAATATCAAGAATTGACAAACCTTACGGAAGAATGGGTAGAACTAATTCATAGACTCGAGCGTAAAGTAGAAACCCTGGAGGTGACGGTGTTCGATTTGGAAGCTAGACTCGCATCTGCTATGCAGGTACCACAAGCAGTACCACCACCAACAGCAACACCACCCGTACCAGCATCATTTCCATCACCACAAGCTCCGTAAGCACCACAGACACCGAAGAGTACCGAGAATGATGAATTATGAAATATTAATTCATTACTTTCTGTTCACGATTAAAGGATATATGTATATATTTATGTATATCTCTAGATCGTAATAAAAATTCTTTTCATATTAACTATGACGTGTGAATTTTTAACGGGTAGGTAATACCCGAGAAAGATAAAAGAAGCTTTAAAGGGCTTCTATCATAATTAATTCACATATGTTATCATTCACATCTTTCATCATCGATTTAACAATCGATATCTATAAATCCATGATTACATCTGAAGAAGATATATATGTAAGTATATTTTCATAAAGATTGTAATTAAAAATTCTTTCGTACAAACTATTAATGGTGAAAATATATTAACGGGTAGGTAATACCCGAGGAATATTTAGATTCCACATTAATAAGTTACACTGTACATTCTTCGAATCTGACTCAATGTTCAGTCACTAACCTACTTGTATCCATAGATATACGTATCCGTTCACCACAGAATAACCATTTTCGTTCAATTTCATATTTGGATTTTGACCTATCAAAATTCAACAAGTGGCATAATGAAGAAAACATTGAACCAAAATAAAATTTGTTAGAAACAAACGAATTAACTAATTGAAATATTGTTAAGAATTCACGCTAACTGTTTCTAGCTAACTGTTACATTTTAATTATCGCAATTTAATTATTGCAATTTATATTCTCGCAATTTTATTTATCGTCATTTAATTTCTGTTATTTATTTTACGCACTTTAAAATTTGGGACACGTATACAAAGTTTTGACATATCATATCGACGCATGTATATATATTATTTGGAATAACCATAGACACCCTATATGCTGTAATGCTCAAGTTCGCTATACAGGGTTGAGGTTGATTCTACAATAATATATATACTTTGAGTTGTGATCGAGTCTGAGACATGTACACGAATTCTGTAATTGTATATATGTATAATAATATTCTTGGTACATCCTAACATAATAAGTATACAATACGTTTTGATAAATCCTAAGACAATATGTACACAATACGTCTTAGTTAATTCTAAGACAATATGTATACAATACGTCTCTGGGTTAATGCAAAGACAATACATATACAATACGTCGTGGGGGTAATTCTAAGATTATATATATATATATATATATATATATATATATATATATATATATATATATATATATATATATATATATATATATATATATATATATATATATATATATATAAACCGAGTATTGGACTATCAACATTGGACAATTAAAAATGAATTAAAATATTGATTATAACATATGAAACTAAACAATTCTTCAAGTTTGCCACTTGATTTCATCATTAAACCTCATTTGTATCTTGACAATTATAATCTGCGTTCAAACCTTTCATGATTCTTGAAAACATCTCAATCGATAGGATGAACCAACCGCACTTCGACTATGGAAGGAAAGATTTATGCATATAGTATGCACCTGAAAAACACTCGAAAACTGAGTAAATGTTTAACACGTAGCTGTGCTAATTCCTTTAGTGTTATTATTACCCAAAATAATTTGGTAATCCCTTTTCAAAGTAGCAGATTTTGTCACAGCTCCAGCAAATCAACTTATACTATTCGTTCGAAACAACCATATTATAACTTTGATATATATGAGCGCTCATTTATTGTTACCGAGGAACCTTTTATATTCCACCATACTACCATCAGCGTTTAATCATCTAAAAACACAATTATTTTGAAACCACCTCGGATTGATAACCGACGATTCAGATAAGGCTGTATTAAATGCAGAGGAAATAGTAAAATTGTAGATGGTCTAAATGGCCAAGAGTTTGATGATAAAGAATAGAGTGTTGGGAACGCTCGATAGAAAATTTGGTACAGAAAAATAGATTGGGCTAACCGTGAAGGAGACCAAGGACAAAGACAAGGACCAAACGCTATATTCAAAGAATCCAGGTAACGCTGGATCCAATGAAGTCTTCAACGAATATCTTGCTCCTTATTCATGTTAAAATCTTGAGAAAAATTTTTCCTTATCAACTTTCGAACTTAGAAATTCCAAAATATCATCATAAATATCTTCGATATTTCTGATGATATTTTCATAAATATTCTTGTCCGAAATTATCTACCTCTTCGAGTTTTTTGTATTTCATTATATTGAAAACATCTATAAAATCTAAGTATAAACTTTGAATGAATTGTGGAGAAGTGTTGGGAATTGAAGCATGAGTTAGTATAATATAATGGCGCTTGACCAACGTGATTATATTACTGTAAGTCATGCTGAGTTTCTATTGAAATATGATGATTCACAGATCATAACGTCATCATGTGCCATGTTACATAATTCTTTCATTCTACTTAACTTCTGAACATATCAAGAAAATGTATTCTTGATAGTTCTATCTTCTGTAATTTTGATAAATTTGAAAATCAAATCGTGCTATCACGTTCCTTTCTGCTTAGAACATTATAATCATTCGAAACTCTATATCTACGAATTCTGGACCATTAGTCGCTTAACTTAAAATCGGGAAGAAAAAACAAAAGCATGAAACTCCAAAATATAAGGGAGAATATAAAGCCTGATAATAACACATAAATTACAAACCGTGTATGTTAATGTTTATCGTAACATAAAGACACGGAAGAATTAAAAACATTATAACCCCAAGGGTGAAGTAGAAGAAAACAGATTCCTCCGGTGGTAATTAGAAAAGGAGAATGATTGTTGCGATAGTGAGGATAAGAACGAGAATCAAAACTGGATTAAGCATTTTTACAATCTTTTAAATTTAGGATTGAGTATAGGAGTGGTGAAAACTAATGGAATGGAAAAGGTAAATTTATAATGGAAATATCCAACAGAGCAATAGAGACAGATGATCACATTTAATTAAAGAGATTCTAATCTCATTAATCACTAAAGAATCAAATCCTAATCAGATCACGAAGATTTTCTTTAAATTCCTTGAATTCTGGAATTAAATTGTGACTACGTCAAAAGTTAAGATGAAACTTTTCACTCTTTTGTGATAGCTTCACTCGTACACTTCGAGTAATCGAATTATCTTACCCATATTACTCAACAGTAATAAAACTCTATTTATTAGCTCAAATTCGTCATGAAAACATTTTTATTGTTAACCATGACAACCTCACTCAAATTTCGAGACAAAATTTCTTTAACGGGTAGGTACTGTGACGACCCGGAAATTTTTGACCAAATTTAAACTTAATCTTCATGTGATCTCGTCACGATAATCAAAGTCTATTTAATTGAATCTCAAAATCTTTGAACTATTTACATACATACATTAAACCTTTGACCATCCTCGACGATTCACAAACTGTGTGTGTAAAGAAATATGTAAATATATATATAATATTATTATGAACCTATATAAGATAAAAATATATAAATGATCCTATTAGAAATTATTATGTTGAAACTATATATATATATATATATATATATATATATATATATATATATATATATATATATATATATATATATATATATATATATATATATATATAACATATAAATGTTAAATATTCAATAGATGTATTCATATAATATATGATATAATTATTAGATATTACAAAATTAATAAATTGTAATATCAAATGTAATTACAAGTTAAATAAAATTGTTATATTATTATTGACACATCTGATTTATTATGTTATTATTATTGTTATTAACATTGTAATTATCAATGTTAATATCATTATTATTATAACTAGTAATAAAAATTATAATTTTTGTTATTATAACTTTTATAAGTATTAATATCATTATTATTATAGAAATTATCAAAATTATCATAAGTAGTGTTATTTTTATACAAATTATTATTTCATTAATGTTATTGTTATTATTAAGATTATTATTAATAATTATTATTATTATCATTGTCATTTATGTCATCATTATTATTATTACTTTTATTATTATTATTAATATTAATATTATTATTATTATTATTGTTATTATTATTATTTTTATTTAGATTATTAATAATAAAATTATAATGAGTAATAACAAATATATAAAAACACACGCATATTTCCAAATCAGTTGCACATAACTATCAAGATGAGTTGGGACTTGTTATATGTCACCAATCTGGTACAATTTGATTTTAAATCATCCATTATCGAACAAACACAGTAAAAGTCCATTTTATTTTTTTATACATATTTTTCTGGTCTAATATTTGCTTTTCGATGCCAATTCAGCTATAAAAAAGGTTTAAATGAATCTAATTGTATAAATTGAGCTCAAGTATACTTTATAAAATCAATGATTCAATTCAACCAGGGGAATCAAAATAGAAATTAATTAAACGAACCCGTTCACCCCTGTTTCTTCAACTTTTTGATCATATTACGAATTTGAAATTATCTTCAAAATCAAACAATGCAGTTATGTCAATGCAGTTATGTTATAAATCAGTCGTCTAAACTGTCTGAAAAACTCCAGCCTTAAATTCTTTCAAACGGCTTCGAATTTAAGAGTCAAACTTTTGTTTATAAAAGTCAACCGAAGTGTTCATCATAAAATTCGAACTAGTTTTGATGTTTGCAGGTAAATTAACGATTGAGAAAGTTTATAGGGTTGATTTAGAACATAATTCGTGTTATAATGTTTGTGTAAAACGTTTTAAAAATTCGAGATTGAATTCAAGCTTCAACGTGTTCTTTAGGTCTATTTAAGATCATTTTTTTTCTTATTCGTTTTTCTGCTAAGTTAAATCAAGCATCACCACACATATCTGTTTCAATTTATAATGTAAGTCAAAACCGTTTCAATTTCAAAATTTGATATTGGTTGTTCGTCGAATTTATTTTTTCATTTCATTTATTTTTTTTGTTTTCTTTTCTTTCATGTTCTATTACAAAATTCAAATCATCATATAAAGGTTATTCCTTTTCTGTCAATATAAAGTCTTAAACTTAATAAGAAACCTGTTGTTTAGAGGGGACTGAGCCCTGGTCGATTTTAATGTGGGGAAGGAGATGAACACAAAAATAAAGTCATGTTATATTTATATGGAAAGGTTATATAACAGAAAGATTATAACAGTTCGATGGTTAAGGTGTTTGGGTGTATTCTGAAAGGACCCTTCCTAATCCATCCGGACAAAGTCCATATCGATTACAAACGATTCACAATAGTTGATTACATCGCGAGGTACTTGACCTCTATATGATACATTTTACAAACGTTGCATTCGTTTTTAAAAGACAAACTTTCATTTACATTGAAAGTTGACGACATGCATACCATTTCATAATATATTTAAACTATAAATGACTTAATAATAATCTTGATAAACTCAACGACTCGAATGCAACGTCTTTTGAAATATGTCATGAATGACTCCAAATAATGTCTCTAAAATGAGCAAATGCGCAGCCGAAGATTTCTTTCATACCTGAGAATAAACATGCTTTAAAGTGTCAACCAAAAGGTTGGTGAGTTCATTAGTTTAACATAAATAATCATTTCCCTCATTTTAATAGACCACAAGATTTCATATTTCAATATACATCCCATACATAGAGATAAAAATCATTCATATGGATTGAACACCTGGTAACCGACATTCACAATATATATAAGAATATCCCCATCATTCCGGGATCCTCCTTCAGACATGATATAAATTTCGAAGTACTAAAGCATCCGGTACTTTGGATGGGGCTTGTTGGGCCCGATAGATCTATCTTTAGAGTTCGCGTCAATTAGGGTGTCTGTTCCCTAATTCTTAGATTACCAGACTTAATAAAAAGGGGCATATTCGATTTCGATCATTCAACCATATAATGTAGTTTCGAGTACTTGTGTCTATTTTGTAAATCATTTATAAAAGCAGCGCATGTATTCTCAGTCCCAAAAATATATATTGCAAAAGCATTTAAAAAGGGAGTAATGAAACTCATGCATATAAATATTGTAAAACAGTTAATAAAGCATTTGCATGTATTCTCAGCCCAAAAATGTAAAGAGTAAAAGGGATTCAAATGAACTCACGCATATAAATATTGTAAAATAGTTAATAAAGCATTTGCATGTATTCTCAGCCCAAAAACGTAAAGAGTAAAAGGGAGCAAATGAACTCACTTATTGTATTTTGTTGTAAAAATACATATGACTATATTGAACAATGCAGGGTTGGCCTCAGATTCACGAACCTATATCAGGTATATATATATATTAACACATTGTAATATTAACCAACTAAGTTTATATATTTTATAACGTATATAGACTAATATCCTTATATATAATATAATTAATCCTTATAATTTGTTAAAATACTTATATGATATATATTCTTTGATAAATATTATATTAATATAATTTATATTAGTTAATATATTAAAAATCTAATATTAGTATACTTATGATATGTATAATATATATATATATATATATATATATATATATATATATATATATATATATATATATATATATTTTATATAAATGTTGTAAAAATAATAATTATATTAATAATAAGATAATGACAATAATAATAATAATTAGGTTTGAAAATAATAATAATAATCATAATAATGATATTAATTATATATTTTAATGATAATTCTAATAATAATAAAAATGATAATAATAATTATATTACTAATGATAATAGAAATTATACCCTCCGAATCGTCATCGTATCGACATCGTTATCTTCATTGGACATCACGGCATTGTCACCATCTCGTTTTCATAATCAAAACTATCATCATCATCGTCCTAATCCGCATTGGTATAATCATTCTATCATCACCATGATCATATCATCTTACCATAATCATAATCATCACTATCATCATACATCATCACTAACATCACATCATACATCCACCATCAAAATACCAAATTATCATCATTATTTTAACGGGTTTTCACCATCATCTCTAATCATCTTTCTATCCTAATTATTATCATAATTCAAGACATTAATCTATCCACCTTATCATAATCAAAATCACCATCTTTTTAATCTATTTGGTCCAAAAGTCTCGGTTCAAAAATTTAGATTATGGTGGCCTCAACAAAACAGCTCACGGCCCAAAATACTAAATCGAAGTTCATGGCCCAACTACTTAGTGGATCTCGGCCCAAATAGAATAAAAAAAAAATATGAAGACGGCATCCCACAAGTCCATCGTGTAAGTTCATTTAAATATAAATGGCCCAAGTTAAACTCGACCTAACTGATAGGGATAGTGGGGTTCGGTATAAAAAAAAAAACAGGAAAAGGCAAGTGCAGCAGCCTTTTACGACTACTCCCCACCATGTTCAAAAAAATCGTTTCTTTTATTCACAAAGCCATCATCATTTTCTTTCCACAATCTGACAATCATCATCCTTCTCGCTGTTGCAACAGAAACAAGGAAACCATCATAACAAGAACACAACAACAGCGATCGACAGTTTATTTAGTGGTTTTTGATAAAGTAGCAGTAGGGTTTTCTTGTGGCTGTCGTGGGTGATGGTGGTTGTTTTAGGTGTTGAGTTTCGATTATAGTAATTGAAAGACAGAAACAGTAAAGCATAACTGGTTCGAGTAGATGTGGAGCTCGACAAAAATAAAGAAAAAATAAATACAGGTACAGTGGCAAGTGGGTTTCGTTTAGGGGTTGGTTTTTGTCGAATAGATCAACAATAGAATGGTAGCGAGTGGTGGTGTTTGATGCTTGACAAAACAGAAGGAGATATAAGAAAGAAGATGGTTTGCAGGTGATGGAAGCTCGATGGTGTTTAAGATTATGAGGAAGAAGATGGTGATTGAAATAGAAACCGTAATAGTTGTTGGTTTTTAATGGTGATGGTTTGATGGTTGCAAGTCTGATCATAAGCCAATGACAGCAGTAGTTATGGTGTTGCGATTGTGTTGAAGGTGATTCTTGTTTGTTGACTTGAAAGGAAAAAAAATATTCGAAAGAAGGTTAAAGGTGGTGGTTCGTGTTGCTCAAACAAAACGGTAAAAGATGTTGCAGTAGTCATCATGGTTTCGGTTGTCAAACAGAAAGGAAAAGGGAGAAACACAAATGCATTTGGAAGTAATCTTGTTAGAAAGAAGAAGACATAGAGAAAGGGGTAGTAAAAGAAAATGGTGGTGGTGGGTTTTGTAATTGATATTTGAATATGGTTGTGGTACATTGAAAAATTCTTATCATGAGCTAATTGATCGAGACCCATACATTGAATTTTGATGTCTATTATTGTAAACCCAGTACAGAAGAAATAATAAAAAATAAAGGTTGAATAATATTTCTAACATATTTTGTAATTATCCTAGATACTAATCAATCTCTAACAGATATATAAGAATTCAGGGGAACATAGAATAATGGTTTGATGTGGATAGCAAACCGAATTGGGTCCATGTACTATTTTTTTTTTAAGTTTTATTTAATATTAATAATAATTATATTAATAATAATAATAATATAATTAATAACAATAATATTAGTAATACTAGTAATAAATAAATGATAACAATTATATTATAAGTAATATTAACATTACTTATAATAATATTAATATTATTAATGATAATAATAATAACAACTTATATATATCCAATCTTATTTATATTAAAATTAATAATATTAATAATACATTTATTAATATTAATATAAACATTAACGAAAGTAATGATCATAATATATCATTTATACATTAACTTGTATTTACATATTTTGTTGACATTTTCAAGTTATAATATATACACATATGCATACATAATCATATACGTTCATTTAATGGTTCGTGAATCGTTGGAATTTAGTCAAGGCTAAATGAATGTATGAACACAGTTTAAAATTCTTGAGATTTAACTTAACAACTTTTGCTTATCGTGTCGAAAACATATAAAGATTAAAGTTTAAATTTGGTCGGAAATTTTCGAGTCATCACAGTACCTACCCGTTAAAGAAATTTCGTCCCGAAATTTGAGTGAGGTGGTCATGGCTAACAATAAAAATATTTTCATGACGAATATGAGTTGATAAATATCTTTTTATCATTATTGATTAATATAAATAAAACGATTAGATTATACGGAGCGTATGAGTGAAGCTATCATAAAATAGTGAAATGAAAGGATAAAGATTTGCCTTAGCTTTTGACATAGTCAGGGTTGAATTCCGGAGTTCAAGAGATTTAAAGAAG
The DNA here is from genome assembly GCF_046630445.1 of Rutidosis leptorrhynchoides. NCBI lineage: Eukaryota > Viridiplantae > Streptophyta > Magnoliopsida > Asterales > Asteraceae > Rutidosis > Rutidosis leptorrhynchoides. The sequence continues at coordinate 149,384,405 of NC_092342.1, forward strand.
ATCTTCTAAATCTAAAAGGTTTGATTCTTCGGCGAATAAGAAAATTAAGATTCTCTATTTAAATGCGAAGATCTGCCTTGATTTATCTATCAGATATTTCACTATAAATTAACTTCTTCCATTCCGTTACTTTTACCATTCCTATACCCAATTCTCAAATTTAAAAGTTTATGAAAAGGCTAAATCCAGTTCTGATCCTTGTCCTTACCCTTACCATCACAACCATCATTCTCTTTTTCCAAATTCCACCAGAGGAATCTGCTTACTTCTATTTTTCCCTTGGGGTTAAAGTTCTTTTAATCCTCCCGTGTCTTTATGTTGCTATAAACATTAATATGCACGGTTTGTAATTTATGTGTTTGTGATCGGCTTTATATTTTTCCTTTATTTTTCGGAGCTCCATGCTCTTGTTTTCTCTTCCCGACTTCAAGTCAAGCGAATAATGGTCCAGAATTTGTAGATATAGAGTTCTAAATGATTATAATGTTCTAAGCAGGGCGGAACGTGATAGCACGATTTGATTTTCAAATTTATCAAAAATACAGACGATAGAACTATCAAGAATATATTCTTCTTGATATGTTCGGAGGTTATGTAGAATGAAAGAGTTATGTGCATGACACATGATGATGGTATAATCTACTGTGAACCATCATCAGGTTTCATTAGAAACTCAGCATGACTTACTGTAATATAATCACGTTGATCAAGTGTCATTATATTATACTAACTCATGCATCAGTTCCCAACACTACTTCAAAAACATTCATATTTTAAGCTCAAAAGTTTACAGAATATAAAAACTAATGGTTTCTATATGATGTAACATTGATAGCACGAATAGATTATTGATTTCAGATAAGAATAGTTATGAAAATATCTTCAGAAATATGGAGGATATTTATAATGAAAGATACGATGATATCTTGGAATTTATAATATCGATGGATGATGAAGAAGATTTATCCGTAAGGGTTTAGATTCGGAAGCAAGGTATTCATTAAAGATTTCATCAGAAACGGAATCATTTGAATTCTTTGAAGTCAAACTTATTCTTTGTGATTTGTTCACGGCTTCCTTTATAGTTTCGCATAATCCGCTTTTCGGTACTAAATTTTCCATTGAATGTTTCCAACATAATGATACACAGGAAGCACGAAGAGGTATATAATTTTGGACGAGAATATTTATGAAAATATCCTCAGAAATATCGAAGATATTGATGATGATATTTTGGAATTTCTATGTTTGATGGTTGATGAGGAAGATTTTCCGCAAGATTTTAACATGAGTACAGAGCAAGATATTCGTTGAACGTTTCATCGGATCCAGAATTACCTGGATTCTTTGAATATATGGTATGGTCCTTGTATTTGTCCTTGGTCTCCTTCGTGGTTAGCTCAATCCGTTTTTCAGTTCCAATTTTTCTGAGCTTTTCCAACATACTATTCTTTATCATCAAACTTTCAATGATTATGGTCGTTTACGGTTGCCTATGGTTTCTGCTGCTTCATTCAGCTTTTTCAACATTCAGATTATTGATTTGTGACTGAGTGCTTTTCAGAATTTCATAATGAAAGATTATAATTCTAAGAGATAAATGTTATACATATAACTGTTGATGTAGATATGCTGTGAGTTTTCAAAGTACTGATTGCTGATTCCCGGTAATTGGTATAGTAATTCTTGTTATAAGATGTAAATGAGTAAATGATAGGGTTTCACTGAATATAGTGATTTTTCAAAAAGTCAAAGATCAACGGAGTAGTTGGTAAATTTACTGCTAATGTGGTGTGATATAAACGGTTTCTCGGTATCGATGACGAAAGACAACTTATATATCAGGGTTATAATAAGCTAATCCGAGTGAAAAGTTGAAGTTGACTTGTTGGAGCTGTGACAAAATTGGCTAATTTGAAAAGGGATTGCAAAGTTATTTTGGGTAATAATAAAACTAAAAGAATTAACACAGCTATGTGTTAAACATTTACTCAGTTTTCGAGAGTTCTCAGGTGAATAACTATATGCATCAATCTTTTCTCCCATAAATGAGGTGCGGTTGGTTCATCCTCTCGATTGAGGTGTTTTCAAGAATCATGAAAGGTTTGAACGCAGAATGTAATCGTGAAGATACAAATGATGTTTAAGACGAAATCAAGTGGCAAACTTGAGGAAATATTTAACTGTAGTAGATGTAATTTATTTACGATCTTTTAAGTCGAAATGTGTCGTATTTAATATTTCCTACTCTTTTAATACTTTTTAATTGTCTATGATAGTAGTTCAATAGTCAATAGTTCAATAGTTCCACCAAAACTAGTATATTTTAAGGAAATAGTCATATAGGAATAGTTAACTAGGAACAGTTAGCTAGGATTTGATTAATATAGTTTTAAAGTTTTACGTAGTTAATTAATTGGTTACTAATAAATTTTATTTTGTTTATTATTTTCTTCATTATGTCACTTGTCAAATCTTGACTTGGATTCTGATCGGTCAAAATCCGAATATGAACTTGAACTTGAATGAAAATAGTTGTTCTTTGGTAAACGGATACGTATATGTGTGGTTGTATGTAGGATTGTAAGTGACCGTTGAATCAGGTTCGAAGAATGTACAGTGTAACTTATAAATGTGAAATCTAAATATTCCTCGGGTATTACCTACCCGTTAAAATATTTTCACCATTAACAGTTTGTACAAAAGAATTTTTAATTACAATCTTTATGAAAACATATATACATATATATTTTCTTCAGATGAAATCATGGATTTAATGAGTTAATATGATATTAATCTCATTTGATTTTTCGGTTGAAACTAGAATGTATAATCTCTAAAACTTTAGAGATTACATAATCGCCATGTAGAACGGAGATAAATGATGTAGAATAATTCGCAGAATGATGATTATACTCGAGGTACAAAATGAGATGTTGAGGCATGGATTGTTGATGGTACTAGTATTAGTGTTGGTGGTACTGTTAGTGCCGGTGATTTGCAGAAGCTGGTACATTTTGCACCATATTCTCCGAATTGATTATTCGAGCGCGAAGTTCGTTGACTTATTACTCCAGGATGATTGTTGGTCGGAACGAACGGATGAATAAGATTCAGAATTGTGGATAGAATATGATCTTGTCGAGTTACCCTGAAAATGGGACTGAAAATGGTGTCTCGAACAGGTTCGCCAGTAAACGCTTCAGGTTCATTGTCAAGAGGTGAATTCAGTTGGTGGAAGGGATTGCCTTCTGCGTGTTTCCATTAATTAAGTCAACTACGAATCCATCAGATGAATTGATAATGGCTGATTGGTTGATTCATGCCGATGACGCTGTTTTTGGAGCTTAGGTGAACATCTATGTCGGAATAGCTGTCGGAATAACTATCGGAATAGCTATCGGAATCTGAGGGACTCGAACTGGTAGCAGGATTCACCTCGTACGATCAGATGAAGGATTTTCGATAAGAAATAGATTATAGGATGTAGATTAGTACCCTGCAATACATAATTTACATATGCATATATAATACTAAAATCCCATAAGTTACGGAGGAAATCTACAGAAAATGTCAGGCAAAGTTTACAATAACAGATACGCTAAGATATGAATTAGCAGATATGCTAAGATATGAATTTTGTCCATACACTAATCATGCAATCAATGCAGTAAAACGTGTCTAGACTAAGAATGATAAGCAAGTAATTTTTGACACGAAGTGATAAGCAAAACTTTTGACATGCAGACACGGTCGAAGTCAAGACTCACTAATGCATCTTAACGACTTATCAGTTAGACACACTATTGCAGACCTGGTTCGCTAAGACCATCGCTCTGATACCAACTGAAAGGACCCGTCCTAATCCATCCGGACAAAGTCCATATCGATTACAAACAATTCATAATAGTTGATTACATCGCGAGGTACTTGACCTCTATATGATACATTTTACAAACGTTGCATTCGTTTTTAAAAGACAAACTTTCATTTACATTGAAAGTTGACGACATGCATACCATTTCATAATATATTTAAACTATAAATGACTTAATAATAATCTTGATGAACTCAACGACTCGAATGCAACGTCTTTTGAAATATGTCATGAATGACTCCAAATAATGTCTCTAAAATGAGCAAATGTGCAGCGGAAGATTTCTTTCATACCTGAGAATAAACATGCTTTAAAGTGTCAACCAAAAGGTTGGTGAGTTCATTAGTTTAACATAAATAATCATTTCCATCATTTTAATAGACCACAAGATTTCATATTTCAATATACATCCCATACATAGAGATAAAAATCATTCATATGGATTGAACACCTGGTAACCGACATTCACAATATATATATAAGAATATCCCCATCATTCCGGGATCCTCCTTCGGACATGATATAAATTTCGAAGTACTAAAGCATCCGGTACTTTGGATGGGGCTTGTTGGGCCCGATAGATCTATCTTTAGAGTTCGCGTCAATTAGGGTGTCTGTTCCCTAATTCTTAGATTACCAGACTTAATAAAAAGGGGCATATTCGATTTCGATAATTCAACCATATAATGTAGTTTCGAGTACTTGTGTCTATTTTGTAAATCATTTATAAAAGCAGCGCATGTATTCTCAGTCCCAAAAATATATATTGCAAAAGCATTTAAAAAGGGAGTAATGAAACTCACGCATATAAATATTGTAAAACAGTTAATAAAGCATTTCCATGTATTCTCAGTCCAAAAACGTAAAGAGTAAAAGGGATTCAAATGAACTCACGCATATAAATATTGTAAAACAGTTAATAAAGCATTTGCATGTATTCTCAGCCCAAAAATGTAAAGAGTAAAAGGGAGCAAATGAACTCACTTATTGTATTTTGTTGTAAAAATACATATGACTATATTGAACAATGCAGGGTTGGCCTCAGATTCACGAACCTATATCAGGTATATATATATATTAACACATTGTAATATTAACCAACTAAGTTTATATATTTTATAACGTATATAGACTAATATCCTTATATATAATATAATTAATCCTTATAATTTGTTAAAATACTTATATGATATATATTCTTTGATAAATATTATATTAATATAATTTATATTAGTTAATATATTAAAAATCTAATATTAGTATACTTATGATATGTATAATATATATATATATATATATATATATATATATATATTATATAAATGTTGTAAAAATAATAATTATATTAATAATAAGATAATGACAATAATAATAATAATTAGGTTTGAAAATAATAATAATAATCATAATAATGATATTAATTATATATTTTAATGATAATTCTAATAATAATAAAAATGATAATAATAATTATATTACTAATGATAATAGAAATTATACCCTCCGAATCGTCATCGTATCGACATCGTTATCTTCATTGGACATCACGGCATTGTCACCATCTCGTTTTCATAATCAAAACTATCATCATCATCGTCCTAATCCGCATTGGTATAATCATTCTATCATCACCATGATCATATCATCTTACCATAATCATAATCATCACTATCATCATACATCATCACTAACATCACATCATACATCCACCATCAAAATACCAAATTATCATCATCATTTTAACGGGTTTTCACCATCATCTCTAATCATCTTTCTATCCTAATTATTATCATAATTCAAGACATTAATCTATCCACCTTATCATAATCAAAATCACCATCTTTTTAATCTATTTGGTCCAAAAGTCTCGGTTCAAAAATTTAGATTATGGTGGCCTCAACAAAACAGCTCACGGCCCAAAATACTAAATCGAAGTTCATGGCCCAACTACTTAGTGGATCTCGGCCCAAATAGAATAGAAAAAAAAAATATGAAGACGGCATCCCACAAGTCCATCGTGTAAGTTCATTTAAATATAAATGGCCCAAGTTAAACTCGACCTAACTAATAGGGATAGTGGGGTTCGGTATTAAAAAAAACAGGAAAAGGCAAGTGCAGCAGCCTTTTACGACTACTCCCCACCATATTCAAAAAAATCGTTTCTTTTATTCACAAAGCCATCATCATTTTCTTTCTACAATCTGACAATCATCATCCTTCTCACTGTTGCAACAGAAACAAGGAAACCATCATAACAGGAACACAACAACAGCGATCGACAGTTTATTTAGTGGTTTTTGATAAAGTAGCAGTAGGGTTTTTTTGTGGCTGTCGTGGGTGATGGTGGTTGTTTTAGGTGTTGAGTTTCGATTATAGTAATAGAAAGACAGAAACAGTAAAGCATAACTGGTTCGAGTAGATGTGGAGCTCGACAAAAATAAAGAAAAAATAAATACATGTACAGTGGCAAGTGGGTTTCGTTTAGGGGTTGGTTTTTGTCGAATAGATCAACAATAGAATGGTAGCGAGTGGTGGTGTTTGATGCTTGACAAAACAGAAGGAGATATAAGAAAGAAGATGGTTTGCAGGTGATGGAAGCTCGATGGTGTTTAAGATTATGAGGAAGAAGATGGTGATTGGAATAGAAACCGTAATAGTTGTTGGTTTTTAATGGTGATGGTTTGATGGTTGCAAGTCTGATCATAAGCCAATAACAGCAGTAGTTATGGTGTTGCGATTGTGTTGAAGGTGATTCTTGTTTGTTGACTTGAAAGGAAAAAAAATATTCGAAAGAAGGTTAAAGGTGGTGGTTCGTGTTGCTCAAACAAAACGGTAAAAGATGTTGCAGTAGTCATCATGGTTTCGGTTGTCAAACAGAAAGGAAAAGGGAGAAACACAAATGCATTTGTAAGTAATCTTGTTAGAAAGAAGAAGACATAGAGAAAAGGGTAGTAAAAGAAAATGGTGGTGGTGGGTTTTGTAATTGATATTTGAGCTAATTGATCGAGACCCATACATTGAATTTTGATGTTTATTATTGTAAACCCAGTACAGAAGAAATAATAAAAAATAAAGGTTGAATAATATTTCTAACATATTTTTTAATTATCCTAGATACTAATCAATCTCTAACAGATATATAAGAATTCAGGGGAACACAGAATAATGGTTTGATGTGGATAGCAAACCGAATTGGGTCCATGTACTATTTTTTTTTTAAGTTTTATTTAATATTAATAATAATTATATTAATAATAATAATAATATAATTAATAACAATAATATTAGTAATACTAGTAATAAATAAATGATAACAATTATATTATAAGTAATATTAACATTACTTATAATAATATTAATCTTATTAATGATAATAATAATAACAACTTATATATATCCAATCTTATTTATATTAAAATTAATAATATTAATAATACATTTATTAATATTAATATCAACATTAACGAAAGTAATGATCATAATATATCATTTATACATTAACTTGTATTTACATATCATATATTATCTTCTAATTTTATTGATAAACATATTGAAACAAAAGCGTTCATGTAAAGCATTATACGTTTAAATATTTTGTTGACATTTTCAAGTTATAATATATACACATATGCATACATAATCATATACGTTCATTTAATGGTTCGTGAATCGTTGGAATTTAGTCAAGGCTAAATGAATGTATGAACACAGTTTAAAATTCTTGAGATTTAACTTAACAACTTTTGCTTATCGTGTCAAAAACATATAAAGATTAAAGTTTAAATTTGGTCGGAAATTTTCGAGTCATCACATATTCGAGAAGTCGGGGGTTTGAACCTTGTGTGAGGCACATATTTTTTGGGAGTCCTTTCTAAGGTAGTTTTATATATTTATTATTATTATTATTATTATTATTATTATTATTATTATTATTATTATTATTATTATTATTATTATTGTTATTATTATTATTATTATTATTATTATTATTATTATTATTATTAATATTATTTTTATTATTATTATTATTATTATTATTATTATTATTATTATTATTATTATTATTATTATTATTATTATTATTATTATGTATTAGTAAGTAATATCATTATCATTGAAAATGTTATTATTATTAAGTATTATCAGGTAGTATTAATATTGTTATTACAAATATTAATATAAGTATTGTCATTATTATAATTGCTATTATTAATAATGCTAAAATAAATATTAAGTATCATTATTATAATTATGACTAAAATTATTATTTTGTTTTCATTAAAAACTATTATCTTATTATTATAGCATTCCATTGAACCTTAACAATCGGTATCTTGTTTTGCTTAAGTCTCTTAACCTCACGATCCATTATTTCGACGGGTTCTTCAATGAATTGAAGTTTTTCATTGATTTGGATTTCGTCCAATGGAATAGTGAGATCTTCTTTAGCAAAACATTTCTTTAAATTCGAGACGTGGAAAGTGTTATGTACAGCCGCGAGTTGTTGAGGTAGCTCCAGTTGGTAAGCTACTGGTCCGACATGATCTATAATCTTGAATGGTCCAATGTACCTTGGATTTAGTTTCTCCCGTTTACCAAATCGAACAACGCCTTTCCAAGGTGAAACCTTAAGCATGACCATTTCTCTAATTTCAAACTCTATATCTTTTCTTTTACTGTCCGCGTAGCTCTTTTGTCGACTCTGGGCGGTTTTCAATCGTTGTTGAATTTGGATGATTTTCTCGGTAGTTTCTTGTATTATCTCCGGACGAAATAGACACAAGTACTTAAAATATTTTCTACGTTGAGTTGTACCACTTTGCATATCTTCCCTAATAGATTGGTAACTAATATTTATAGGTTGGAAGAACATGTAAGCGCGAATTCTATTGATAGATCTATCGGGTTTGACCACCCCAACCGGGCTAGTCGCTCTAGTATCGTAAACGGTTGCATAGTACTTCGTTTTTACTACACTTGGTACAGTGTAGGGAGATTTCATAATAAAGGGAATATGCCACAGTAATTGTTAAGTATGGTTACCGAAGCGCTCAAAAACTTATAGAATACTTTTATACACTTGCGAGTGTACATATATTTATAAACGGAAATCTTGTGGTCTATTAATATATTGAAATGATTGTTATGATAAACCTATGAACTCACCAACCTTTTGGTTGACACTTTTAAGCATGTTTATTCTCAGTACCTCGCAATGGGACCAAATGTTGATGACTTCGTCCAGGTGGATTAGGACGGGTTGTTAAAGTTTAGAGGAGGGTTAAAGTTCGATGTTGACGATACCTCAAGTATGTGACGACCTGGAAAATTCAGACCAAAATTTAAACTTAACCGGAAAATTCCGACCAAAATTTAAACTTAATCTTTATATGATTTCGATACGATAAGCAAAGTCTGTAATGTTGAGTCTCGAAAACTTTGGAACGGTTTACATGAATGCATTTGCCTTTTTAACCATTTTCGACGATTCACGAACAATTGTTTGTAAATAAATACATAGATATAAATATAAATACAAGTACACATAGATAATATTTTGAACTAATAAAATGCACTCCAATCAATTAGAATTAATAATATGAAAATAAAATACAGAATAAATAAGTTGCTATTACAATATATATATTTATATATATGATTTTTGAACATAAATAATATTATATGGATTGTAAATTATAAATATTAAATATTTAATATAAGTTATTATATTATATATTATATAATTAGTAACTAGGATAAAATTTATAATTCGTAATATATTAAATTACAAGTTTGAATATAACCGTTATGTTAATATTATTGACAATAATTTCATTATAAATACTAATATGAATATTTGAATAATTAATAATATTGATATTATTATATTATGTCTCCTTATACAGTTAATATACATATATATATATATATATATATATATATATATATATATATATATATATATAATTTATATATATAATTATACAAATACTGATATATATACATATATATACATATATACAAATTTCAGTTATATACATAAATAAAGACATATATAAAAGAATCGAATATATAAAAATACATATATATAATTTACAGATGTATATTTATATAAATGCTTATACAAATAAAAATATATATATACGATTATATAAAGATACATAATATATATATATATATATATATATATATATATATATATACGATTATATAAAGATACATAATATATATATATATATATATATATATATATATATATATATATATATATATATATATATATATATACAGAACTATATAAAAACAGACATTTGCAAAAATAGATACAGATATATGTATAAGGAAAATCAGTATTATTATTTATTGTTTATTATTAATATTATTTGATATTCTTATTATTTATATAATTATTATTATTAATATTACTGTATTTATTATATATATAAAAATTAGAAAGGGATTCCATTTAGTTATACGTTCCCATCAACTGTGATTCAATTATGTTCTTGTCTGAAATCTTATTCCAACTCGTACCAATCTAAGATTTAATCTATAATCCAAACAAAATCAGTTGCAAATCATTATCAAAACTTTATATTTTTTTATTTATCATTTTTTTCTTTTTTGTTCCTGATTTATTTCTGTCGACTTCACTAGGTATAAAACAAACTTCAATCGATTCCTTATGGCTATAGTAACATCACCTCACCTTTATATAACTCACTGCCAATTCAATTTGAAAAGAAGCAGAAGAATTAAACTGAAAATATTGAAGAACACTTTCGTGTCCTCTGTTCTTGACCATAAATTGAAATTCTTCGATTTCGTCTTAAATTTTAAAATCCTTAAATGTAGTCTTGTTGGGGATCATTCATTCAAACAATCTGCAAAGTTTCAAATCCCAACTATTTCTATCAAACCCAAATTTTGAAGTCAAACTTGAAATTTAAAAAGTCAAAGATTTTGTTCATCGTAAAATTCGAGATTATTTTGTTGATTCAGGTCAAATTGATGATTTCTAAAGTTTCTAGGAACAATTTAGAACCTATTTCATGTTGAAATTATGATCTAAAATAGTCTCAAACTCACGATTGATGTTGGAGTTCATAATCGTTTTCTTTTTATCTATTATGGTATTATTTTTTTTCCTATTCTGTGCTATTTAAAATCAAACACCCTCAACAAGTTGATTGTTCCAATTTCATTTAGAAATAACGTTTTAAATATTGCTGTTACTTTAGCTAATAGAATTGGCCAAATTTAATTTGGAGAAGAAGAAAAGGAAACTGATAGTTACGGGGTATATTTATACAAGGTGGAAATAAAACAGAAAAGAACGATTTGGTGTAATGGTTATGGTTGTTTGGGGTAAGCGAGAGGTCGCGGGTTTGAGTTCCGTCTTGGGCTTTTCTTTTTAGAAGAAGTTTTAAAAGGGTATATATTTTTATTTCCATTTCCATCATATTATTATTATTATTATTATTATTATTATTATTATTATTATTATTATTATTATTATTATTATTATTATTATTATTATTATTATTATTATTATTATTATTATTATTATTATTATTATTATTATTATTTGTATTGTTATTATTATGATTATTATTGTTATGTATGTTACTAAAATAAGTAGTAATTATCAATTATTATTATTATTAGGTATTAAGTAATATTATGATTATTATGATTATTATTATTATTATTATTATTATTATTATTATTATTATTATTATTATTATTATTATCATTATTATTATTATTATTATTATTATTATTATTATTATTATTATTATTATTATTATTATTATTATTATTATTATTATTATTATTATTATTATTATCATTTTGCTACTATATAACATCATTATGTATTATTAATGTTATTATTAGAATTATTAATATCAATATAAGTATTAATATGATTAGGATTATTATTATTATGAAAATAATACAAGTTATTATTATCATCATTAGTATTAGTATTAGTATTAAGTTATTATCATTAATATTATTATCATTATCATAAGTATTATTATCAATATTATCATTATAGTTATTAATAAGATTATTACTACTATTTTTAATAAAACTATCTTTTATCAAAAATTAACATTTTTTTTTCTTTAAGTTATTATATATATATATTAAAAATTTCATTTAGGTAAGTATTATTATTATGAACATTATTTATAAAAATGTTTACATATAACAAACTATCGGTTTTAAATGAAATACTAAACATATACTTATAGATAAAATAATATAACAAAATGAAGATAAAAATTATTTTTAAATGTATATATATATATAAAACAGATATATAACATAAAATTTAAGATATAATACATATAAATAAAGTATACGTATAAAGTATTGAATATATGTAACATAACAAAATCTATATATTTATATATAAAAATGAATATATATATATAAATAATGAAATACATAAGTTACTAATATAAAAATTATATCATTAAAAATAATATAATTGTTCAATTACAAGGATACGTTTTAATATATATACAAATGATATAGGTTCGTGAATCCAAGGCCAACCCTGCATTGTTCAGATTCGTCATATGTATTTTTACTACAAAATACAGTATAGTGAGTTATAGTCTCACTTTTAAAATCTAATATTTTGGGATGAGAATACATGCAGTTTTATAAATGTTTTACGAAATAGACACAAGTAAATGAAACTACATTATATGGGTGAATGATCGAAGCCGAATATGCCCCTTTTGCTTGGTAGCCTAAGAATTAGTAAACCGATCTACTAATTGACGCGAATCCTAAAGATAGATCTATTGAGCCTAACGAACCCCATCCAAAGTACTGGATGCTTTAGTACTTCGAATTCGTTTTTATCATGTCCGAAGGATTTCCCGAAATGATAGGAGATATTCTTATATGCATCTTGTTAATGTCGGTTACCAGGTGTTCACCATATGAATGATTTTTGTCTCTATGCATGGGACGTATATTTATGAGAACTGGAAATGAAATACTTGTGGTCTATTAAAATGATGAAAATGAATGATTATGATAAACTAATGAACTCACCAACCTTTTGGTTGACACTTTAAAGCATGTTTATTCTCAGGTATTAAAGAAATTTTCCGCTATGCATTAGCTCATTTTAAGGATATTACTTGGAATCATTCATGGCATATTTCGAAAGACGTTGCATTCGAGTCGTTGAGTTCAGTAAAGATTATGATTAAGTAAATGACAGATTAGATCATTTATAAATGGATAATATGAAATGGTATACATGCCTGTCAACTTTCGATGTAATGAAAATTTGACTTTTAAAACGAATGCAATGTTTGTAAAATGTATCATATAGAGGTCAAGTACCTCGCGATGTAACCAACTATTGTGAATCATTTGTAATCGATATGGACTTCGTCCGGATGGATTAGGACGGGACGCTTCAGTTGGTATCAGAGTGGTGGTCTTAGCGAAATAAGTCTTGCATTAGTGTGTCTAATTGATAGTTGTTTAGATGCATTAGTGGGTCTGGACTTCGACCGTGTCTGCATGTCAAAAGTTTTGCTTATCATTTCGTGTCGAAAATTATCTGCTTATCATTCTTAGTCTAGACACATTTTACTACATTGACTGCATGAATAGTGTATAGACAAAAATTCATATCTTACGTATCTGTTATTGTTACCTTTGCCTGACAGCTTCCGTAGATTCCTCCGTAACTTATGGGATTTTAGTATTATATATGCAAATGTAAATTATGTATTGCAGGGTACTAATCTACACCCTATAATCTATTTCTTATCAAAAATCCTTCATCTGATCGTATGAGATGAATCCCTCAACCAGTTCGAATTCCTCGGATTCTGACAGCTATTCCGATATGGAGTTTCGCCTAAGCTCTGAAAGCAGTGTCACCAGAATGAATCAGCCAACCAGCCATCCCAAATTCATCTGATGGGTTCGTAGCCTACTTAATTAATGGAGACGCGAAGAAGACGATCCCTTCCACCAATAGAATACACCTCTTGGTGAAGAACCTGAAGTACTTACCAGCGAACCTATCTAAAACACCATTTTTAACCTCATTTCTAGAGTAGCTCGACACGATTATATTCTATCCACAATTCAAAACCTTATTCATCCACTCGTTCCAACCGCCAACCATCCCGGGGTAATGGTGTAGTGACCTGAACTTTTCCATGTTTATATATATTAAATGAAATTGTTATTTACATGATTAAGTGTTTCCAACATGTTAAGCAATCAAACTTGTTAAGACTTGATTAATTGAAATAGGTTTCATATAGACAATTGACCACCCAAGTTGACCGGTGATTTACGAACGTTAAAACTTGTAAAAACTATATGATGACATATATATGGTTATTTATATAGTTAACATGATATTATGATAAGTAAATATCTCATTAGGTATTTTAACAATGAGTTATATACATAAAAATGAGACTATTGAATTAAGAAACTCTAAAACGATATATATAACGATTATCGTTATAACAACGTCTTACTAAGTACATATGAATCATATTAAGATATTGATACACTTGGTTAATTATGTTAAATAATAAGTAAATATATCATTAAGTGTATTAACAATGAACTACATATGTAAAAATAAGACTACTAACTTAAGGATTTCGAATCGAGACATATATGTAACAATTATCGTTGTAACGAAATTTAACTGTATATATATCATAATAAGATATATTATATATCATAATATCATGATAATGTAACAATTTAACATCTCTTTAAATATAATAAACAATGGGTTAACAACATTTAACAAGATCGTTAACCTAAAGGTTTCAAAACAACATTTACATGTAACGACTAACGATGACTTAACGACTCAGTTAAAATGTATTTACATGTAGTGTTTTAATATGTATTCATAAACTTTTGAAAGACTTCAAGACACTTATCAAAGTATTTCTACTTAATAAAAATGCTTACAATTACATCCTCATTCATTTTCATCAACAATTCTACTCGTATGCACCCGTATTCGTACTTGTACAATACCTAGCTTCTAAATGTGTTTTATATTGGTATATACACTCCAATGATCAGCTCTTAGCAGCCCATGTGAGTCACCTAACCATGTGGGAACCATCATTTAACATCTAGTATGGAATATCTAACAAAATAACAAACTAATGGAGCCTATATGATGTCTCCATATTCACGTGATTTAGGTAGTCCATAAACACTTTCATTTTTTAACTTACATGCATCAAACTACTCTCTCTCAAGTGTTTTTCCATTGTTATTAGTGTTCTTCATCATCTTCATCAAAATCTAGCTCAATCTAGTTCATAAATCCATACATAAACCAAGTTATAAAACAACTACTCAAGAACACACCAACAACACTTCCAAGTTTGCTAGCTTACTTCCAGTCTTGCAAATTCACTTTGAGTAATCATCTAACCTCAAGAAATCTTTCTTATTTATAGTAAGATATCTTTCTAATATAAGGTAATACTCATATTCAAACTTTGATTCAATTTCTATAACTTTAACAATCTTATTTCGAGTGGAAATCTTACTTGAACTTGTTTTTGTGTCATGATTTTGCTTCAAGAACTTTCAATCCATCCAAGGATCCTTTGAAGCTAGATCTATTTTTCTCATTTCCAGTAGGTTTATCCACAAAACCTGAGGTAGTAATAATGTTCATAACATCATTCG
The DNA here is from genome assembly GCF_046630445.1 of Rutidosis leptorrhynchoides. NCBI lineage: Eukaryota > Viridiplantae > Streptophyta > Magnoliopsida > Asterales > Asteraceae > Rutidosis > Rutidosis leptorrhynchoides. Next base: position 149,400,009 of record NC_092342.1, read on the forward strand.
ATTCATATATATAAAACTACCTTATTCGAAGGTTTAAACTTGTAATCACTAGAACATAATTTAGTTAATTCTAAACTTGTTCGCAAACAAAAGTTAATCCTTCTAAATTGACTTTTAAAATCAACTAAACACATGTTATATATCTATATGATATGCTAACTTAATTATTTAAAACCTGAAAACACGAAAAACACTATAAAACCAGATATATGCCGTTGTAGTAACACCGCGGGCTGTTTTGAGTTAGTTAATTAAACACTATGATAAACTTGGATTTAAAATTTGTTCTTCTGAGAAAATGATTTTTATTATGAACATGAAACTATATCCATAAATCATGGTTAAACTCAAAGTGGAAGTATGTTTTCCAAAATGGTCATCTAGACGTCGTTCTTTCGACTGAAATGACTACCTTTACAAACACGACTTGTAATATGTATTTCCATCTATAAACTTATACTTTTTCTATTTATATTCATAAACTTAAGTTCTATATGAAACCATAGCAACTTGAATCACTCAAAACAGATTTAAAACGAAGAAGTTATGGGTAAAACAAGATTGAATATTTTTACTTGTTGTAGCTATGTGAAAATTGGTAACAAATCTATATTAATCATATCCTAGCTAACTTATATTGTATAATACATATATTCTAATATATTATGTAATCTTGGGATACCATAGACACGTATGCAAATGTTTTAACATATCATATCGATCCATCTATATATATTATTTGGAACAACTATAGACACTCTATATGCAGTAATGTTGGAGTTAGCTATACAGAGTTGAGGTTGATTCCAAAAATATATATACTTTGAGTTGTGATCTAGCCTTAGACGTGTATACACTGGGTCATGGATTCAGTCAAGATAATATATATCAATTTATTTCTGTACATCTAACTATGGACAACTAGTTGTAGGTTACTAACGAGGACAGCTGACTTAATAAACTTAAAACATTAAAACGCATTAAAAATATTGTAAATATATTTTGAACATACTTTGATATATATGTAAATATTTGTTATAGGTTCATGAATCAACCAGTGACCAAGTCTTACTTCCCGATGAAGTAAAAATATGTGAAAGTGAGTTATAGTCCCACTTTTAAATTAATCTAATATTTTTGGGATGAGAATACATGCAGCTTTATAAATGTTTTACAAAATAGACACAAGTACATGAAACTACTTTCTATGGTTGAATGATCAAAGCCGAATATGCCCCTTTTTACTTAGTAACCTAAGAATTAGTAAACCAGTCTACTAATTAACGCGAATCCTAAAGATAGATCTATTGGGCTCAACAAACCCCATCCGTTGTAGCAGGTGCTTTAGTACTTCGATGTTGTTTTATCATGTCCGATGGATGTCTCGGAATGATAGGGGATATTCTTATATGCATCTTGTTAATGTCAGTTACCAGGTGTTCACCATATGAATGATTTTTTCTCTATGTATGGGATGTGTATTGAAATATGAAATCTTGTGGTCTATTATTACGATTTGATAAATATATAGGTTAAACCTATAACTCACCAACATTTTTGTTGACGTTTAAAGCATGTTTATTCTCAGGTGATTATTAAGAGCTTCCGTTGTTGCATGCTAATATATGGACAAGATTTGGAGTCAGCATGCTTGTATAATATTGTTTAAAACTGCATTCGAAATTTACTTTGTTGTAACATATTAATATTGTAAACCAATATGTATTGGTAGTGTGTAAGTGTGATATTTTTAGATTATCATTTCTGATAATCTAGGTGGTGTCCTTTAAACCTTGTCGATAAAATAAAGGTTATGGTTTGTTTTAATAACGAATGCAGTCTTTGAAAAACGTCTCATATAGAGGTCAAAACCTCGCAACGAAATCGATTAATATGGAACGTTTATAATCAATATGAACTGGAAATTTCAGTTGGTATCCGAGCGTTGGTCTTAGAGAACCAGAAATTTGCATTAGTGTGTCTTATCGAGTTTGTTAGGATACATTAGTGAGTCTGGACTTCTACCGTGTTTTCTTTAAAAACGATTGCTTAACACTTTTGTTAGAAACTATATATTATTAAAATGTAAATATTATGTGATATATTAACCTCTTAATGTGTTTGATATTGTGTGATAGATGTCTACCACTAGTACAAATCCCATCGACTCACCTAATAATAATGAAGAGTCGAATATACTTTGGGAAGATTCACAAATTCCCGACGAGGAACCGGAAGAGGAGGAACTAGAAGAGGAGGAACCGGAAGAAGAGGAACCGGAAGAGGAGGAACCAGAAAAAGAAGAGGTTTCGGAGGAAGAAATATTGATACCTACTGTAAATCGATTAAATAAAAGAAAATCATTAATCAACGGACCATAGTCAATAATGGTCAATGGTGTTTCCACCGAGTAAGCAAAATATTGGGAAGATTACCAATTTTCCAATGAATCGGATCCCGATGAGGATTTCGATGATGTTATAGAAATTACCTCGACCCAATTTAATAAAGCAAAAGAAAATAATAAGGGAAAAGGTATAAAAATAGATAAACCTGATTCCAACCCCGATGAACTTTATATGTATCGGCAACGTCCGTATTTCCTAAATTGTAACAATAACCCGGGAACCTCTAAACCACCAGGTTTTTCTAAACCATTGTGGAAAACGACAACTCGTATTAGAGGAACACCATATATCCCTAAAAAATTAGGAAAACGAACCAAGTCCGAAGAAGAAGAAACCAGTGATTCAAATTAGAGTGTTGTAATCATGTTGTGTATTATATGTATTGTAGTGTACTTGTCCTTTTATGTTCTATGTAAAAATTGCTTATACTGTTTGTTAATTGTCTTTTACGAATCTAATCCTTGTCTATTTTATAGTATAAAAACAAAATGGACGTTAAGGGTAGACAACCAAATATTTTAGAAGACCTACCAGAGGATATGATTGAGGAAATCTTGTCTAGAGTCGGTCAGAATTCATCAGCACATTTAGTTATGGCGAAATTAACTTGTCAAACATTTGAAAGACTTTCCAGAAATGCCTTAGTTTATAAAAGGCTTTCCTTTGATAGGTGGGGTATATCACATTGGGGAGACCGTAAGTTATGCCGTGTTTTCTTTAAAGCGTTAAATGCGGGGAACCCAAATGCAATTTTACGCTACGGGTTAAGAACCTATTTTGACTCAACATATTCCAACATAGGATTTCGTGAGTTAGAAAGAGCTTCTAACATGCAACATAAAGAAGCATGTTATACTTACGAGTTAGTGATGTTCGCTTCTTACCAAAGTGAGAAAAAGAACATGGGATTACAACTCTTAAATAAAACCTTCCCACAAGTGACGGATTCAGTAGTTGGGGTGAGAAACAAGGTTTTTAGATTATTACGGGGCTGTTGGACATTACGAAACCCTCATCCTTTTGATGACATTACAACATGCTGCCTAGCCAATGGTCATAATGGTTACTTTCCACAAGATCAAGGATGGGAAGTCGTCTTAGTAAAACCTGAATGCATGACTTGTTTCTGGACTTATGAATTACGTGTCTTTATTTCTTTTGCTGAACAACTTGCGCATTAACTAGAATTGCCTTCATAGCTGCCGAGTAGCAAAGTTATTATGTGCTATATTTCATCCTATATGTATAATAGCGGTATTGTAAGTTTGTAAAATATTGTATAAAGTTTGAACGCGAAATATTATTGTAATAAGTTTTTCATATAGAATCGTAGTAGTTGAATTTTATAATAGCTGCTAAGTATGAACTTTATGGGTAGGTACTACCCGAATTAAAACAATAAAATGCTAATATGAAGAAAAAGCTTTTATAAATAAGTTCATATTATGCTATGAAATACTATTGACTACTCTTAAATTCTATATGATTAACTCAATTCTTTTGGCTATTTTTGAAGGAAATGGCACCGGTGACTCGTCAGAACTTGAACATGAGTGAGGAAGACTTCCGTGTTTTCCTTGTAGCAAACATAGCCACAGTACAGGCTGCGATGCAAAATAACAATAACTCTGGATCTAGCAGTGGAACTGATTTTACAAGAAATCGTGTAGGATGCTCCTACAAAGAATTCACTGCCTGCAAACCTTTGGAATTTGATGGAACCGAAGGACCAATTGGATTGAAACGGTGGACCGAGAAGGTCGAATCGGTGTTTCCCATAAGTAAGTGTACTGAAGAGGATAATGTTAAGTACGCTACGCATACCTTCACATGTATGGCGTTAACATGGTGAAATACCTATCTCGAGTAGGTAGGACAAGATGCTGCTTACGCACTACCATGGTCAGCGTTCAAGCAATTGATGAACGAGTAGTATCGTCCCAGAAACGAGGTCAATAAGCTCAAGGTAGAGCTTAGAGGATTACGAATGCAAGGTTTCGATATCACCACGTATGAAAGACGATTCACAGAATTGTGCCTATTGTGTCCCAGAACGTTCGAAGATGAAGAAGAGAAGATCGACGCATTTGTAAAAGGGTTACCGGAAAGAATTTAAGAAGATGTGAGTTCACATGAGCCCGCCTCCATACAAAAGGCAAGTCGAATGGCTCACAAATTAGTGAACCAGATCAAAGTAAGGATTAAATACCAGGCGACCGAAGAGGCTAACATGAAACAAGTCAAGAGAAAGTGGGAAGAAACTAATGATAAGAGTCACCAATACAACAACAACAATCACAACCACAATCGCAATAACTATCCCAATAACCGCAACATCAATCGCAACAACAACTTCAACAAACGTCCCAACAACAACTACAATAACCATCCTAACAACAATAACAACAACAACAGCAACAATAACAATCCCAACAACAATCTCAATAACAACAATGGCAACAAAAACCAAAAACAGCCATGCTAAAGATGTGAAGAGCATCACCTGGGGTTCTGCACGACATTTTGCAACAGGTGTAAAAGAAATGGTCATAGCACGAAGAAGTGCGAAATCTACGGACCAATTGATGTCAAAGCTAAGGGGTATAAAATACTATTAAATTTTAGCAGGAAATACTATTAAATACGATACAATTTTACACAAGATATTTATTTATTTATAGAATGGATATACTTAAACCTTGCTACAACACTTATAGGCAGTGTACCTAATCGTACAGTAGTGTAGTTTTTAGTAAGTCCGATTCGTTCCACAGGGAATCTTTTTAAACAAAGCTTAACGCTATATTAGTTTACTTTTATAAAAATACAAATATATATATATATATAAGTAATATTATTATTATAAAGGGGGGTTTTTACCGTTTAATGACTGGTTTGTCGATTTTAAAACTTTAGTCGCAGTTAAAACCAAATATAAAATATTAAAAATAAATACAAGACTTAAATTAAAGCATAAAGTAAATAACGATAATGAAATTGCGAATAATAAAAGTGCGATAAAATAAACTTGCGATAATTAAAAAGTACGATAATTAAAAGTGCAATTAAATACAATAATAATAAAAATGCGATAATTAGAAGTGCAATTAAATATAAAATAAAGGAAATTAAATATGAAGTAAAAGAATTATGCTTATTTAAACTTCCGTAATCATGATATTTGACGTGTTGATTTTAGTTTTATGCCCATAGGTTAATTGTCCTTTGTCCTGGATTATTTAATATGTCCATACGGATTTGTCCATAATAGTCCATCAGTCATAAATATAAAGAGCGAAAGCCTTCGTCAAATTATTCTTATTCCCGAAGTCAAATATTCTAACTAATTGGGGATTCGAATTGTAACAAGGTTTTAATACTTTGTTTAATGAATACACCAGGTTATCGACTGCGTGTAAACCAAGGTTTTACTACTTTGTTAACAATTACACCAATTACCCATGAATGTAATTCACCCCTGTTTCAACAAGTTTATTAACTATTAATCCAGTTCCGTATCCGGTAAAATGAATAATTATTGGTATTTATAGATATCCCGCCCACCGTACCCAGTCAAGCGTATGTGGTTATATATAAATACGTCAAATTATAAGTTTGTATATTAAATTAACAAGGTATTGTTTAGTTAATATAAAACCCATTAATAGCCCATAGTCTAATTTCCACAAGTGTCGTTCTTTTGTCCAAACCCCAATTATGGTACAAAGCCCAATTACCCAATTTTAGTAATTAGCCCAACATCATGATTACTTCGGATTAAATAAGCATAATAATAACTTAGCTACGAGACATTAATATAAAAAGGTTGAACATAACTTACAATGATTAAAAATAGCGTAGCGTTACACGGACAGAATTTTGACTTACACCCTTACAACATTCGCTAACATACCCTTATTATTAGAATTATAATTAAAATTAAAATATAAATTATAAATATATATATATATATATATATATATATATATATATATATATATATATATATATATATATATATATATATATATATATATATATATATATATATATATTTTACGATATAGATAGAGAGATGATATATGATGGATTATGATCAGAATTCGTTTGCTTTTATAGGGATTTTCGACTTTTGGGGCTCCGCGACTCGCGGCCAATTTTTCCTTCAAACTCCGCGAGTCGCGGAGTTTACTTTTACAGCTCACCAATGTTTGGAGTCTTTCTTGCCGATGATTTATTTTATATATATAATATATATATAATTAATATAATTAATTATATATTATATTATATCTATATACATAGTTAACTTGTAATTTTTAGTCCGTTGCGTCGAGCGTTAAGAGTTGACTCTGGTCCCGGTTCTGGATTTTCGAACGTCCTTGCGTACAATTTAATATCTTGTACTTTGCGTTTTGAATCTTGTACTCTTGTAATTTCGAGACGTTTCTTATCAATAATTTGAATCTCTTTGATTGTCTTTTGTACTTTTGAGCTTTTTGGTCGTTTGCGTCTTCAATTCGTCGAATCTGTCTTTTGTCTTCACCTTTTATTATTTAAACGAATATCACTTGTAAATAGAATAATTGCAACTAAAAGCTTGTTTTTCTTGAGGAATAATGCTATGAAATAAATGTTCGTTTTTAGCATTATCAAATATTCCCACACTTGAGCGTTGCTTGTCCTCAAGCAATATCGTCTTGAAATACTAGAATCACTTCTTTATTCTTCACACTTTGTACATCAGTGATTTCTATACGGTGGTATAAACAATGGTAGTAACGATATGGTTTACAGTCCCACATGACTATAAAAATTTAGATCCATTAAGGAAATTGGATCTTTATGAAAACATTTGATCTTTTGAAAATTAAATCTAGTTTTTACCCTAGATAAGTTTTCCAGAATAACCCTTTACCGGTGTTTGCAAAATATTTTTGTGGGTTTGGTGGGTTTCAGATTTGAAAATTTTAGCTCAAAACTTATGGTTTTGTGTCACCCACTTGCTAACCTTGTATTTGGAAAGCAACACGTCCAGTTTACTTGTCCCGTATATTAATTTTTGGTAAACTACCGTCCGGTTGTAAAGGAAAGCGTTGAACAAGCAACTGTTAAGGCAATGTCCCCTGACATGCTTTTAATTATGGTCTATAACGTGTTGGACGCAATTACTATCCTTGGTAGGAGAAATAGTAAAGCTCACCCTTATGATTTTTCGATCTGGCACAAGGTCCTGTCTTTGACCATGCTATGCAACCACCGTTCTTACGGTTGACACCCGATTTGGTTCAGGTGACCTAATGAATTCCAGGTGAATTCCTAGGATTTTACGTTCAATGGTAATGAACGCATTGAAAATAGGGTTTTCAGAAAACAAATCGGTTTGTAATTTTGATCAAAATATTTTCTCGTTCAAGCTCGAGTTTAGATATCATTGAATTCCATGAGTTTGTAATTCTCAATCTTTAAGGCCAATCTCAAGGATTGAGTAATATCAGGCTTAAAAGCTGATTTTTGATCTTTTAAGGAGATTATCCTTTCTGGGGATCTGATTCATTAGTCTTATCAAGCTAATTTGCATGGTGCCCCCCATTGTACGAGATAAATCCTTCTCATGGTTAGGATAAATTTGACCACTTGGCGACCTTGTTTAATGCTGAGGTCCGTGGATTTCCTGCTGATTTTAGTGATGACTTTTCTCGATTTTTCGTCAACCTACAGCTGGTCTGGACGACAACTTCATGACCTAAATCAAGAAGGGCGTGTCTTTTTCGGAAGACTTTACTTCCTTTTAATGATGGAATTGATTCATCGTGTAGATCCATCTTTTCTTTTCTTTCATCGGGTAAAACAGTTTAGTTTAGTCCAAAGCAAAAGTATTTTTAGTTATTTGTTACAGAAATATGTGATATATGTTTTGAATAACTTGGAGAATTTTCCCACACTTGGCTTTTATTTTCCTTTTTATCGTCCTCTATTCCATTTTAAATGAATTTTAACATTTTGGTTTGTTTCTCAATTTATGTCCTTTCCGAGGTTACAATAATTTCGGTGTTAAAACCTAGTTTTATCGTTCATAAATATGTATAAACATGATTTTGAGTTCATTTAATTGAAAATTTTGAAAAATTTTACTAGATTTGGGTAGTCAGTATATAAGACTAGGAATGTTCTTTATTATCAGAGAGCACTAGATTCTAATACAACTACTGCTTTACTAGTATTTTTAATGGTAACCAAGTGTTTAAGATAAAAATTTTAAAATCCGAAAGAATTTAACCCCTTCCCACACTTAAAATCTTGCAATGCCCTCATTTGCAAGAAATCAGTAATAATTCAAATTATTGAGGGTGATTTGTGTGAAAATGATTAAATTTTTGCTAAAGTTTCCAAATATATTGGCGTTTGTTTGCTGAATGATAAATGGTGCATATCATTTGTTCATTCCGTCTTGTTGTTATTTCACATATATTTTGCATCTTGTCGTCAAAATTAGTTGCTTTTGCTGAACTTAATGCCAGTCTTTGAAAATGCGTTGTTTTACCCTGTTGTATACATAAGATAAACTGCAAACATATATACATATTTTTGAAGTTTGGTATATTACCCCACATTCAAAAATTATTAAAATCTAAGAATAAAAGTTAGACAATTATAAAAACTATTACAATATTAACAAAAGTATTAAACGTATCAATCATTACAAATTACAAAATAAATAAAACTAAGTATACTAGGGATGATACTGGTACCAATAGGGGTTCCAGGCATAACCATAGGTGCTATAGAATGCTTCGGCAGGGTTATACGTAGGATACGGTGGCTGCATCTCTATAGACCAGGGAGGGAAGATGGGTTTCGGTGTAGGAATATAGTTTCTACCTATATGTTGGCAATGAGCTATGATTTGGTTCTGATGAACTTGCCAATCTTCAAATGCTCTCTGTCTAGCATTTTCGTACTCCTGAGAAGCTATAAACCTTTGCATTTCTTGCATCTCATTCCCCCCTCCTACATTACCTTGCTGTTAGTTTCTCTCAACCTGTGGATGTCTACCATGGTATGGTACTGCGGCGTTATTTCGCCTCTTCAAAACTTTCGCACCATGGTATACATTTAATCCTATAATATCGCGGGGTTCTGGTTCTTCCACTAATAATCCCCCCCGACTTATATCCACACCGAGATATTCAGCAATCAAAGTAATAAAAATACCACCTCCTATTATGCTATGCGGTCTCATCCCCCGAACCATAGCTGATAAATAATAACCCACACAATACGGTATACTTACAGTGCTTTGTGGGTCTCGAATACACATATGGTAAAAAAAATCCTGTTCATTTACCTTTTCCTTGTTCTTACCCCTTTGTGTAATCGAATTAGCTAAAAACCTATGAATCACTCTTAATTCAGCTCTATCTATGTCCAAATAAGAGTAATTTCCCCCTTTGAAACGGTGATGGCTTGTCATTTGACTCCACACACTGTGTGTATCAAAATTTTCATCTATCTTTCTACCGTTTAGTATCAACCCTCTACAATCGGCAGATGCTAACTCCTCAGGCGTATATATACGTAAAGCCTGAGCCATGTCTAGTAAAGACATGTGGCGCATCGAACCGCCTAACAAAAATCTAATAAAAGATCGATCGGTTAAACTAGTTACCCGATCATTCAACTCTATACTACATAACAACTCTTCACACCATACTTTATATACAGGTCTACGCATGGTGAATAGACGTACCCAGTCATTAAAAGTAGAATTACCATACCTCTGTACAAGTAATTCCCTAATTGGCCCGGCCAATTCTACAGCTTCTAAGGGTCCCCAATCTATGACCCTAAGTACCTCAACAACCTTAGAATGAAGAGTATGCAAACCCCTTTGATATTTTGGATAATCTATCCAAAGTCTGTCAAATCTCAGGTTCGGGTGCAACTCTTCCAAGTGCATATCAGAAAATGTCATGACTGGATGAGGTATATCCTGCTTGTAGTAGTTATCCACCTCCTGTTGTTCCGCATTCTCAGCAGGAGCATTGCGAGCTTGGGATGAAGATTCACCCCTTTCAGTCTGCAAAACACATCAAACACAATTTTTGTGCATCCATATATGCATTAGTGTCAGCAAAATCATCAATAAAAATAATTACAATGACATGATCAATTTATATCAAACTTAAGCTCATTTTCACATTTTTATCAAATCTACACTTTTTCAAATAAGCATATACGAAAATGTTCGCCAAGTTCATAAGCATTCAACTCAAATAACATGTCAAAATAATCATTACTAGCAATTAAACAAGTCTCAAATGGCATTATCTTTCAAAAATCAAGTTCATGAATTTTTAAACTTGAAAAAGTCCACTTTAATTCTCAAAATCATGTTTAGGCTCAAAGTTTGGATCATTTAACTACCTAAACATGTTACACTACTTAATTTAGCAACAATTCATGACAAAAATCGGCCATAACCTGTTTATATCAAAAAGCCCCAAATTTGCTCAAGAACACAAACCCTAGATTACTCAAAATTTGAAGTTTAAGGCTTCTAATCATGTTAAACAGCATCAATCTAGGTTATACAAGCATAATACATAAACAATTTATGCCTAATTACACTAAAAAGCATCAAAATCAAATTGGGGAAAAAAATTGCTCAAGAACACTAATTTCGGATTAAATGGTGTTTAGGTGTAGAAATTTACCGTTTTTCTTGAGTAATTCCTAGATAGCATCCTTCTCAACATGATTTTAGTAAAAAATTTGGTGATTAACGGTTAAAAATTGTGATTTTGGGGTGTATTTTTCGGGTTTTTGCGTGTTTATGTTCGCAGTATTTGTGTGTTTTGTGGGTTGGGACTGATCTGTTCCAGCTCTTTATTTTTTTCTGATTTCCGGTCCTCCCGCGACTCGCGGCATTTAAGCCTTCAAACTCCGCGAGTCGCGGAGTTTGCAATTTTTTTTTTTTTAATCATTAACTTATAAAACAATTAAGTACTTAATTTTAAAATTTTGTTTCCCTTGTTATTTAGGACGAGGTCGTTTTGGATCGATGTCCTAGTCCGTCCTTCGACAAAATTTTAAAATTTGTCTTTTTGTAGCGATTGTTTTAAAAGCTAAGATTTTTGGGTTTTTTCAATGTTTTTGGTATACTTTAATTCAATAAGATTAAAAATAATGATAATAAAAGTTCTCGTCCCTCCCTCGGGTAAAGCAATTTCGGTTCAAAGACCTAGTCTTCAACTTACGACGAATTTTAAAAATCATATTTTTAACTTAATGAGATAAAGTAAATTTTTGTTTTTAAATTCACACAATTTAAATATAAAATTCAAAATTAATATTAAAAATTCACACCAAATTTAAAATTTGAAATGCATAAAATTAAAATTTCATATTTTAAAAATTAAAAATTCACACCAAACTTAATTTAAAAATTCATATTATAAATTCACACCAAACTTATATTAATTTTTCAAATATTTACAATTTTAAATATATTGTTTTTATAAAGTTTACAATATTAATTTAAATATTAATTTTAAAAACATGGTAAAAATAAAATTAAAAATCTTTTTGGCTTTTTATCCTACTTTAATCAATCAAATATTATCAAAAATATGCGCCCCTCTTTTCGGTAAAGTAATTTCGGTTCCAAGACCTAATTTAACTCATGACGAATTTTTTGAAATATTTTGGGTTGATTGTTTAAAGATATTTATACCTTAAGAATAAACGTTAAATTTCGCAGTGATGTAATAAATTTTTGAATGATATCAATAATTTCGGTCGCCAAACCTAATTTTATTTAATACCAATTTAATACTTTATAGCGAACAAATTAGCGTTTATCATCAAAAGGTTTTAAAATAAAAATAAATAAAATAAAAATTGTACAAACATACCTGTGAAATAGATTTCTTAGTTATATGATCTATCCCATTCATAAGATAGTCGGTTTAATTGGTTTTCCATAGCTACATAGGCGTAACCTCGAGCATTCAGTGTCTTTTCTTCTAAACATATGAACGGTCCGTCTCTGCATAAAGTAACAAATTCGGTATTTGAATAGGTTTGATTATTTGAACATTTACCTCCATGTGACCATTTTCCGCATTTGTGACATCGTTCTAGGTGTCGTGCTCTTCTTTTTGCTGCGGATTTTGATTTTCCTTTACCAAATTGTAACTTATTATCTTCGCATCTGGATTCTTTTCTAACTCCGTCCATTCTTTCTCTGATTACTGATACTAATTCACTCGGTAGTATGACATTATTACGTTTAGTGATCAAAGCGTGTAGCATTAGACCATGGTTTAGTTCACAGGCAGTCTTCATTTTGTAAAAACCTAAAAAAAATAAAAATTCAGAATGGGGGGAGAAGACTAGTTCTTTAGGGTCTGCTAGGGAAAGACCATTCGGGTTCCATTTTCGAGAACTACACGAAAACAGACAATCTAACTCTAACAGAAATACATAAACCCCTTTGATTCTCCCCACACTTAGTCAGCTGTGGTGTCGAAATTGTGATTAACTTCGTTGTCGACTTCCATCGGACCATGTATGTAATGTTTAACTCTGTGACCATTAACTTTAAATTCAATCCCATTTGAATTTATTAATTCTATCGTTCCGTATGGGAAAACTCTTTTGACTATGAATGGTCCAGACCATCTTGATTTCAATTTTCCAGGAAATAGCTTGAATCGTGAATTGAAAAGAAGAACTCTGTCTCCTTCTTTAAATTCTTTTGAACTTCTGATTCTTTTATCATGCCATTTCTTCATTCTTTCTTTATAGATTAACGAATTTTCGTATGCTTCATGTCTTAATTCTTCTAATTCGTTTAGTTGACTTAATCGTAGACATCCAGCTTCATGTAAATCAAGATTACATGTCTTCAAAGCCCAAAATGCTTTGTGTTCAATTTCTACTGGAAGATGACATGCTTTTCCATAAACAAGTCTAAAAGGTGTGGTTCCAATTGGAGTTTTGTAGGCTGTTCTAAAAGCCCAGAGTGCATCCTCCAATTTAATGGACCATTCCTTCGGATTTGATCCTACGATTTTCTCTAGAATACGTTTTAAAGCTCGGTTGGTATTTTCAACTTGTCCACTTGTTTGTGGATGATATGCGGTGGAGATTTTATGAGTTACTCCATATCTTTTAAGAACTTTCTCAAGTTGATTATTACAGAAATGAGTACCCCGATCACTTATTAAAGCTTTCGGTGTTCCAAACCTTGCAAAAAGACGTTTTAAAAAGTTGACTACAACTCGTGCATCGTTAGTTGGGAGAGCTTGTGCTTCCGCCCATTTAGATACATAATCAATGGCTACGAGTATATATAGATTATTATGAGATTTTGGAAATGGACCCATAAAGTCTATACCCCAAATGTCAAATACTTCACATACTTGGATGACATTTTGTGACATTTCATCACGTTGACTTATTTTTCCGGCCCTTTGACAAGCATAACAGGATTTGCAAAGAAGGTGTGCGTCTTTGTAAATTGTAGGCCAATAGAATCCAGCATCATAAACTTTTGTTGCTGTTAGTTGAGGCCCATAATTCCCTCCAGTTGGTCCTGTGTGACAATGCTTTAAAATTTTACTAGCTTCATCTCTAAATACACATCGGCATATTATTCCATCTGGACAACTTTTAAACAGATGTGGATCTTCCCAAAAATAGTGTTTTATATCACTGAAGAATTTCTTTCGTTTTTGGTACGATAATCCTTTCTCAAGGAATCCACAAACTAAGTAGTTTGCATAGTCTGCAAACCATGGGATTTTATTATAATCTATCTTCAATAGATATTCATCAGGAAAGTTGTCTTGTATGGCCGATTCATTTAGAACTTCTAACTCAGGATTTTCAAGACGAGAAAGATGATCAGCGGCGAGATTTTATGCTCCTCTTTTATCTCGGATTTCAATATCAAACTCTTGTAAGAGTAAGATCCAACGGATTAATCTTGGTTTAGCATCTTGTTTTGAAAATAAGTATCTAAGAGCAGAATGGTCGGTATAAACCACCGTTTTTGCTAGAACGAGATATGATCGAAATTTGTCAAAAGTAAAGACAATAGCAAGGAGTTCTTTTTCAGTAATTGTATAGTTCGTTTGTGCTCCTTGTAATGTCTTACTAGCATAATATATAGGTTGAAATCGTTTTTCAATCCTTTGTCCTAAAACGGCTCCCATTGCAAAATCACTTGCATCGCACATTAGTTCAAATGGTAGATTCCAATTTGATGTTATCATGATCGGCGCATTAGTGAGTTTTTCTTTAAGAATATTAAAAGATTTGATACACTCATCTGAAAAGATGAATGGAGCATCCTTTTCTAGGAGTTTATTCATAGGAGTGGCAATTTTTGAAAAATCTTTTATGAAACGTCGGTAAAAACCGGCATGCCCTAGAAAAATCCTAACTCCTCTAACATTGGTGGGATGTGGAAGTTTAGCAATTACATCTACTTTAGCTCTATCCACTTCAATTCCTTCTTTTGAAATTTTATGTCCAAGAACGATGCCTTCTTTAACCATGAAATGGCATTTCTCCCAATTAAGTACTAGATTTGATTGTTCGCATCTAATGAGCATTCGTTCAAGATTAACTAGACATGATTCAAATGTATCACCGAAGACTGAAAAGTCATCCATGAAAACTTCCATGCATTCTTCTATCATGTCATGAAAAATCGCCATCATACACCTTTGAAAGGTTACAGGGGCGTTACAAAGTCCAAATGGCATGCGTTTGTAAGCAAAAGTACCATAAGGGCACGTGAATGTGGTTTTCTCTTGATCTTCGGGTGCTATTGGAATTTGAAAATATCCGAAAAATCCATCTAGAAAACAATAGTAACTATTTCCGGCTAATCTTTCCAACATTTGATCAATGAAAGGTAAGGGAAAGTGATCTTTTCTGGTGACGTCATTTAATTTTCTATAATCAATACACACACGTCATCCTGTTACAGTCCTAGTAGGAATAAGCTCATTTTTCTCATTTGTAATGACAGTCATGCCACCCTTCTTAGGCACGCATTGAACTGGGCTTACCCATGGACTATCAGAGATTAGATAAATTAAACCTGCATCTAGCAGTTTAATAATCTCTTTCTTAACTACATCTTTCATATTAAGATTTAGTCTTCGTTGGCGTTGCACATACGTTTTATGACCTTCTTCCATAAGGATTTTATGTGTGCAATACGAAGGACTTATTCCTTTAATATCATGAATCTTCCATGCAATGGCTGGTTTATGAGCTTTCAACACAGAAATGAGTTTTGATTTCTCATTTTTAGTAAGAGAAGACGATATTATTACAGGTAATTCAGATTCACCATGTAAATAAGCGTATTCCAAATGGTTTGGAAGTGGCTTTAACTCTAATTTCGAAGGTTCTTCTATCGATGATTTGTATCGATATCTGTCTTCTTCTTTTAGCATTTGAATTTCTTCTGTTGTTGGTTCATATCCATTAGCTATTAGTGTAGCTAACATTTCAGCTTCATCAATTGGTTCATTACCTTCTCCTAAAGAACATTCTCCTGTTCCTTGTAATTCTGGAAATTCTTCTAATAATTCTGCATGTGCATCTATAGTTTGAATATAATAACATGTATCATCTGCAGATTGCGGTTGTTGCATTGCTCTATCAACTGAAAAGGTAACACTCTCGTCCTCTATACTTAGGGTCAATTTCTTACCGAACACGTCTATCATTGCTTTAGCCGTGTTTAAGAATGGTATTCCTAATATGAGAGGAACTTGAGAATCTTCTTTCATGTCCAGAACAACAAAATCTACTGGAAATACTAAAGTACCAACTTTAACTAGCATGTTCTCCATTATCCCTCTAGGATATTTTATTGATCTATCGGCTAGTTGTATGCTTATTCTGGTTGGTTTCAATTCTCCAAGGTCTAGTTTAGCGTATAGTGAATATGGCATTAGATTTATACTAGCACCTAAGTCTGCCAATGCTTCTATTGAACTAAGACTACCCAAAAAACATGGAATTGTGAAACTTCCTGGATCAGATAGTTTTTCTGGTATCTTATTCAACAGCACTGCTGAACAATTAGCATTCATAGTAACAGCCGAGAGTTCTTCCATTTTCTTTCTATTTGAGATTAGATCTTTCAAGAATTTAGCATATCTAGGCATTCCTGAAATCACATCAATGAAAGGAAGATTTACATTTATCTGTTTAAACATATCCAAGAATTTGGATTGCTCGGCTTCAAGTTTCTCTTTCTTCATTTTACTCGGGTAAGGAAGTGGTGGTTGGTATGGTTTAACATAAGGTTTAGCCTTAACTGTGTTATCTTCATTAACCTTTTCAACTACCGGTTCTTTTTCCTTATCTTGATCAGGTTGTGGTTCTTGTGGAGTAGGAATAGTTTCATCAGAAGTTACAGGTATTTCTGGTGGTTTAAGTGTTGTACCACTTCTTGTGGTAATGGCTTTAGCTGTTTCATTCCGGGGGTTAGCATTTGTATCACTAGGTAGACTTCCCGGTTTTCTTTCACCTATTAACCTTGCTAGGTTACTTACTTCTTGTTCTAGATTTTGAATAGAAGCTTGTTGATTTCTAAATGCTTGAGCATTTTGTTCATTGGTTTGTTTTTGAGATGTGAAAAACTGCGTTTGAGTTTCAACTAGCTTTGTCATCATATCTTCTAAATTCGGCTTTTTATCATCGGTTTGTTGTGGTGGTTTGTTTTGAAAATTAGGTCTTTGCTGATTGTAAGTATTATTGGATACTTGTTGATTGCTAGGACCTTGTTGGTTGTTGTATGGAATATTTCGGTTATAATTCTGGTTTTGATTGTAAATCGGTCTTGGCGGTTGATAATTATTCTGATAATTATTTCCAGGCCTTTGGTTTATGTATGAAATATTCTCTCTTTGTTCCATTGTTAATTCAATACTGAGACAATCTTTTGTCAAATGTGGTCCTCCACACTGCTCACAACTAATTCGTATTGAGTGAATATCCTTAGTCATCTTTTCCATTCGTCTCTCGACAGCATCTATCTTTGCGGACATGGAATCTAAGTCATGGCTAGAATCGGCTCTAGCTGCTTTAGATGATCTAACGATATCTTTTTCTTGGTGCCACTCATGTGAGTGGGAAGCAGTGTTATCAATAATTTTGTAAGCATCAGTTTCGGTTTTCTTCATAATAGAACCACCAGCTGCTATATCTATGTCTTTCCTTGTAGTGATGTCACATCCTTGGTAGAATATTTGTACTATTTGACAGGTGTCTAAACCATGTTGCGGACATCCTCTTAACAACTTTCCATATCTAGTCCACGGCTCATATAGAGTTTCATTTGGTTTCTGTGTAAACGTAACAATTTCTGCTTGAAGTCTTATGGCTTTAGATGCAGGAAAGAATTGTTTAAGAAATTTGTCAACTAAAACATCCCATGTATCGATCGCCCCTTCAGGTAACGATTCCAACCAATCTTTGGCTTCTCCCTTTAAAGTCCAGGGAAATAACATGAGATATATCTGTTCATCCTCCACTTCTCGGATTTTAAATAGTGTCCAGATCCTATTAAAGGTACGTAGATGTTCATTTGGATCTTCCTTCGGCGCACCACTAAATTGGCATTGATTAGTCACCATGTGTAGAATTTGTCCTTTAATTTCATAATCTGGCGCATTAATGTCTAGATGAGTAATTGCGTGACCTTGGCCAGTGCGTTTAGCTCTCATTCGGTCTTCCATACTTAAAGGTTCCAGATTCTCCATAATTGAATTTGTTGAATCGGTATCACTAGATGATTCTGATTTAATGGTTCGTTCCTCAACAATCTCTGTTTGAATGATTGGTGGTTCCGGAGGAAAGTTTAGTGGTTCAGGATCTACGAATCGTTCCTGAATATTCTCCGAATTCTCAATTGTGAGGTCGGGTTCAAAAAATGGATTATCGAAAATTTGAACTGAAGTACTTGGTCGACTGGATGACGATTCTAAAGAAAAATCAACGGCGGTAATATTTGCTAAATGTCTTGATCTAGTTACAGGTGGTGAACGTACAAAAGGTGGTGAACGTCTTGCTCGGTGCATTCACTGAATATCCTATTAGTTTTTAAAAGGAAAGAAAAATTATAATAAGTTATCCAATTAATAGACTTTTCTGATTTTGCCCACGTTTCGAATAGCCAAAAGATGCAGCAGAGGGGCAGGATTCGTTTGGTCTCAATATAATTGAGGACTGTTTGGCTCCAATAACCCGGTCCACGTACAAATCCAACTATTACTACGAACCAGAAAATTTTGATGTCTATCAATTTAACCACTTAAAATAAATTTTCGTAATTTTAAGAAATTTAGATAAGAAGTAGAATAAAAATCTATGTCCTAAAACTAGAATAGCGAGAAATAAGAAAGAAAAAGAGTTCGTCGAAAAAGGAAAAATGGTTGAAAAATAAAAGGTGACGGAAAAATTAAAGAAACTTATAAAACTTAAAAGTACTTGACTAACCTAACCTTATTACTACAACTAACTTAAAATTATAATCGCAAATTGAGATTACTGATTGGAATGATAATTGATACATAGTAAAAGGTGTCTAAAAATATTAAAGCTTACAGGAAAAACTATATCCCAAATGGAAATAACTTAAAAAGAAACTAAAACTTAAAAAGGCGTCACAAAATTCTAAAGCACCTAAATCTTAGTCTAAAGAAAAAGCACTTAAGGAATTCTACGGCAAAGCCTAAAAATCTAGAAGTAAAAATAACTATTGCAAAAACTAAGTTTAAAACTAAATATGAGCGAAAAATACAAATATTACGCTAAAACAATTAAAAAGGGACAAAATATAAAAATATACAAAAAGTTGTAAAAAGTACAATTTTTATAAAAATATTATTTTTATATTAATTATTTATTAAAACTATTAATTTTACAATTTAATTAAACTAATTTAACTAAAATATAAATTAAATAAAACTTAAATTAAAATAAAACTAATTATAATAATAATAATAATTAGGGTTAATAATAATTATAATTAATAATAATCCGTAATAAATGCAGTTTAGGGATTCTGTCGGTGTCAGAGAAACTCCGCGAGTCGCGGTTCTCAAAGCTGCAAACCCCGCGAGTCGCGGGGTTCCAGTTTTCAACTCTGGAACAGGAAATTTACGCGTTTTTTTTATTTATTTATTTTATATGTTTTCTAATTTTCTATTTTAATATAAATAAAAGATATTTAAATAAAAATTATATTTTTATAAACTAAAATAAAAATAAAGAAACTTATAAAACTTTTAACAAACTCTTAAAAATATATAAATTTTTGTTTTTCTTTTTATATTTTTGAATATTTAAAACGTATTTTTATAAAAACAAATTTTTATAAAAGTAAACTAAAAATCTTTTTTTTTTATATGTAGTGTTGCGCTTCCGGCTTTTAAGAAGATGTCCCCGGCAGCGGCGCCAAAAATACTTGATGTCAACACTAAGGGGTATAAAATACTATTAAATTTTAGCAGGAAATACTATTAAATACGATACAATTTTACACAAGATATTTATTTATTTATAGAATGGATATACTTAAACCTTGCTACAACACTTATAGGCAGTGTACCTAATCGTACAGTAGTGTAGTTTTTAGTAAGTCCGGTTCGTTCCACAGGGAATCTTTTTAAACAAAGCTTAACGCTATATTAGTTTACTTTTATAAAAATACAAATATATATATATAAGTAATATTATTATTATAAAGGGGGGTTTTTACCGTTTAATGACCGGTTTGTCGATTTTAAAACTTTAGTCGCAGTTAAAACCAAATGTAAAATATTAAAAATAAATACAAGACTTAAATTAAAGCATAAAGTAAATAACGATAATGAAATTGCGAATAATAAAAGTGCGATAAAATAAACTTGCGATAATTAAAAAGTACGATAATTAAAAGTGCAATTAAATACAATAACAATAAAAATGCGATAATTAGAAGTGCAATTAAATATAAAATAAAGGAAATTAAATATGAAGTAAAAGAATTATGCTTATTTAAACTTCCGTAATCATGATGTTTGACGTGTTGATTTTAGTTTTATGCCCATGGGATAATTGTCCTTTATCCTGGATTATTTAATATGTCCATACGGATTTGTCCATAATAGTCCATCAGTCATAAATATAAAGAGCGAAAACCTTCGTCAAATTATTCTTATTCCCGAAGTCAAATATTCCAACTAATTGGGGATTCGAATTGTAACAAGGTTTTAATACTTTGTTTAATGAATACACCAGGTTATCGACTGCGTGTAAACCAAGGTTTTACTACTTTGTTAACAATTACACCAATTACCCTTGAATGTAATTCACCCCTATTTCAACAAGTTTATTAACTATTAATCCAGTTCCGTATCCGGTAAAATGAATAATTATTGGTATTTATAGATATCCCGCCCACCGTACCCAGTCAAGCGTATGTGGTTATATATAAATACGTCAAATTATAAGTTTGTATATTAAATTAACAAGGTATTGTTTAGTTAATATAAAACCCATTAATAGCCCATAGTCTAATTTCCACAAGTGTCGTTCTTTTGTCCAAACCCCAATTATGGTACAAAGCCCAATTACCCAATTTTAGTAATTAGCCCAACATCATGATTACTTCGGATTAAATAAGCATAATAATAACTTAGCTACGAGACATTAATATAAAAAGGTTGAACATAACTTACAATGATTAAAAATAGCGTAGCGTTACACGGACAGAATTTCGACTTACACCCTTACAACATTCGCTAACATACCCTTATTATTAGAATTATAATTAAAATTAAAATATAAATTATAAATATATATATATATATATATATATATATATATATATATATATATATATATATATATATATATATATATATATATATATATATATATATATATTTTACGATATAGATAGAGAGATGATATATGATGGATTATGATCAGAATTCGTTTGCTTTTATAGGGATTTTCGACTTTTGGGGCTCCGCGACTCGCGGCCAATTTTGCCTTCAAACTCCGCGAGTCGCGGAGTTTACTTTTACAGCTCACCAATGTTTGGAGTCTTTCTTGCCGACGATTTATTTTATATATATAGTATATATATAATTAATATAATTTATTATATATTATATTATATTTATATACATAGTTAACTTGTAATTTTTAGTCCGTTGCGTCGAGCGTTAAGAGTTGACTCTGGTCCCGGTTCAGGATTTTCGAACGTCCTTGCGTACAATTTAATATCTTGTACTTTGCGTTTTGAATCTTGTACTCTTGTAATTTCGAGACGTTTCTTATCAATAATTTGAATCTCTTTGATTGTCTTTTGTACTTTTGAGCTTTTTGGTCGTTTGCATCTTCAATTCGTCGAATCTGTCTTTTGTCTTCACCTTTTATTATTTAAACGAATATCACTTGTAAATAGAACAATTGTAACTAAAAGCTTGTTTTTCTTGAGGAATAATGCTATGAAATATATGTTCGTTTTTAGCATTATCACCAATGCATAACAGAACTAAAGGAACAAATAATGTCGGAACCAATAACACCGCCATAGTTTGTTTTGGATGTGGAAAACTGGGCCACTTTAGTAGAAATTGCCCGAATCAGGGGAATACTAATGGACAGGGCCGCGGAAGAGTTTTCAATATTAATACGGCAGAAGTGCAGGAAGACCCGGAGCTTGTTACGGGTACATTTCTCATTGACAATAAATCTGCTTATGTTTTATTTGATTCGGGCACGGATAGAAGCTATATGAGTAGAGATTTTTGTGCTAAACTAAGTTGGTCACCAACGCCCTTGGATAATAAATTTTTACTCGAATTAGCAAACGGTAAATTAATTACAGCAGATAATATATGTCGGAATCGAGAAATTAAACTGATTAGCGAAACATTTAAGATTGACTTGATACCAGTAGAGTTAGAGAGTTTTGATGTGATAATCGGTATGGACTGGTTGAAAGAACAAAAAGCAGAGATCTTTTGTTACAAAAATGCAATTCGCATTATACGAGAAAAAGGAAAACCCTTAATGGTGTACGGAGAAAAGAGCAACGCGAAGTTAAATCTTATTAGTAACCTAAAGGCACAAAAACTAATATGAAAAGGTTGCTATGTTGTGCTAGCACACGTCGAGAAAGTCAATTCTGAGATGTTCCCGTCGCAAAAGAATTTCCTGATGTATTTCTGAAAGAATTACCGGGACTACCTCCACGCCGATCTGTTGAATTTCAAATAGATCTTGTAATGGAAGCTGCACCAATAGCTCGTGCTCCATACAGACTCGCACCCAGCAAAATAAAGGAACTTCAGTGCCAATTACAAGAACTTTTAGAGCGTGGTTTCATTCGACCAAGCACATCACCATGGGGAGCTCCTGTTTTGTTTGTCAAGAAAAAGGATGGTACATTTAGGTTATGTATCGACTACCGAGAGTTGAACAAACTTACCATCAAGAACCGCTACCCACTACCGAGAATTGACAACTTATTTGATCAACTACAAGGCTCATCGGTTTATTCTAAGATTGATTTACGTTCTGGGTATCATCAAATGCGGGTGAAGGAGGATGATATTCCAAAGACTGCTTTTGGGATGCGTTACGGTCATTACGAGTTTATGTTATGCCGTTTGGGTTGACTAATGCACTAGCTATGTTCATGGACCTCATGAACCGAGTGTGTGGACCATACCTTGACAAGTTTGTCATTGTTTTCATCGATGACATACTTATTTACTCAAAGAATGACCAAGAGCATGAAGAACATTTGAGAAAAGTGCTAGAGTTGTTAAGGAAGGAAAAACTGTACGCTAAGTTTTCAAAGTGTGTATTTTGGTTGGAAGAAGTTCAATTCCTCGGTCACATAGTGAACAAAGAAGGTATTCAGGTGGATCCAGCAAAGATTGAAACCATTGAAAATGGGAAACCCCAAAAACTCCGAAGCATATACGCAAATTTTTTGGACTAGCTGGTTACTACAGAAGGTTCATCCAAGATTTTTCCAGAATAGCAAAACCCTTGACTGCATTAACGCATAAAGGGAGGAATTTGAATGGAAGGATGAACAAGAGAAAGTGTTTCAATTGTTAAAGAAGAAGTTAACTACGGCACCTATATTATCATTACCTGAAGGGAATGATGATTTTGTGATATATTGTGGCGCTTCAAAGCAAGGTCTCGGTTGTGTATTAATGCAACGAACGAAGGTAATTGCTTATGCGTCTAGACAATTGAAGATTCACGAACAGAATTATACGACGCATGATTTGGAATTAGGCGCGGTTGTTTTTGCATTAAAGACTTGGAGGCACTACTTATATAGGGTCAAAAGTATTATATATACCGACCACAAAAGTCTTCAACACATATTTAATCAGAAACAACTGAACATGAGACAGCGCAGGTGGATTGAATTGTTGAATGATTACGACTTTGAGATTCGTTACCACCCGGGGAAGGCAAATGTGGTAGCCGACGCCTTGAGTAGAAAGGACAGAGAAACCATTCGAGTAAAAGCTATGAATATAATGATTCACAATAACCTTACTACTCAAATAAAGGAGGCGCAACAAGGAGTTTTAAAAGAGGAAAATTTAAAGGATGAAATACCCAAAGGATCGGAGAAGCATCTTAATATTCGGGAAGACGGAACCCGGTATAGGGCTGAAAGAATTTGGGTACCAAAATTTGGAGATATGAGAGAAATGGTGCTTAGAGAAGCTCATAAAACCAGATACCCAATACACCTTGGAACAGGGAAGATGCACAAGGATCTCAAGAAACATTTTTGGTGGCCGGGTATGAAAGCCGATGTTGCTAAATATGTAGGAGAATGTTTGACGTGTTCTAAGGTCAAAGCGGAGCATCAGAAACCATCAGGTCTACTTCAACAACCCGAAATCCCTAAATGGAAATGGGAAAACATTACCATGGATTTCATCACTAAATTGCCAAGGACTGCAAGTGGTTTTGATATTATTTGGGTAATAGTTGATCGTCTCACCAAATCAGCACACTTCCTGCCAATAAGAGAAGATGAAAAGATGGAGAAGTTAACACGATTGTATTTGAAGGAAGTCATCTCCAGACATGGAATACCAATCTCTATTATCTCTGATAGGGATGGCAGATTTATTTCAAGATTCTGGCAGACATTACAGCAAGCATTAGGAACTCGTCTAGACATGAGTACTGCTTATCATCCACAAACTGGAGGGCAGATCAAAAGAACGATACAAACACTTGAAGACATGCTACGAGCATGTGTTATTGATTTCGGAAACAATTGGGATCGACACCTTCCGTTAGCAGAATTTTCCTACAACAATAGCTACCATTCAAGCATTGAGATGGCGCTGTTTGAATCACTCTATGGTAGAAAGTGTAGGTCTCCGATTTGTTAGAGTGAAGTGGGAGATAGACAGATTACGGGTTCGAAGATAATACAAGAAACTACCAAAAAGATCATCCAAATTCAACAACGGTTGAAAACTGCCCAAAATAGACAAAAGAGCTACGCTGACATTAAAAGAAAAGATATAGAATTTGAAATTGGAGAGATGGTCATGCTTAAAGTTGCACCTTGGAAAGGCGTTGTTCGATTTGGTAAACGGTGGAAATTAAACTCAAGGTATATTGGACCATTCAAGGTTATTGATCGTGTCGGACCAGTAGCTTACCGACTTGTGTTACCTCAACAACTCGCGACTGTACATAACACTTTCCATGTCTCGAATTTGATGAAATATTTTGCTAAAGAAGATCTCACTATTCTGCTAGACGAAATCCAAATCAACGAAAAACTTCAATTTATCGAAGAACCCGTCGAAATAATGGATCGTGAAGTTAAAAGACTTAAGCAAAACAAGATACCAATTGTTAAGGTTTGATGGAATGCTCATAGAGGACCTGAGTTCACCTGGGAATGAGAATATTATATGAAGAAGAAATACCCACACTTATTTCCAGAAGATACGTCAACACCTCCAACTGTTTAAAATTTCGGGACGAAATTTATTTAACGGGTAGGTACTGTAGTGACCCGAACTTTTCCATGTTTATATATATTAAATGAAATTGTTATTTACATGATTAAGTGTTTCCAACATGTTAAGAAATCAAACTTGTTAAGACTTGATTAATTGAAATAGGTTTCATATAGACAATTGACCACCCAAGTTGACCGGTGATTCACGAACGTTAAAACTTGTAAAAACTATATGATGACATATATATATGGTTATATATATATAGTTAACATGATATTATGATAAGTAAGTATCTCATTAGGTATTTTAACAATGAGTTATATGAAATGTCCCGTTCTTATTGATTAAAAACGTTCCATATTAATTGATTTCGTTGCGACGTTTTGACCTCTATATGAGACGTTTTTCAAAGACTGCATTCATTTTTTTTAAAACAAACCATAACCTTTATTTCATAAATAAAGGTTTAAAAAGCTTTACGTAGATTATCAAATAATGATAATCTAAAATATCCTGTTTACACACGACCATTACATAATGGTTTACAATACAAATATGTTACATCGAAATCAGTTTCTTGAATGCAGTTTTTACACAATATCATACAAACATGGACTCCAAATCTTGCCCTTATTTTAGTATGCAACAGCGGAAGCTCTTAGTATTCACCTGAGAATAAACATGCTTTAAACGTCAACAAAAATGTTGGTGAGTTATAGGTTTAACCTATATATATCAAATCGTAACAATAGACTACAAGATTTCATATTTCAATACACATCCCATACATAGAGATAAAAATTATTCATATGGTGAACACCTGGTAACCGACATTAACAAGATGCATATATAAGAATATCCCCATCATTCCGGGACACCCTTCGGATATGATATAAATTTCGAAGTACTAAAGCATTCGGTACTTTGGATGGGGTTTGTTAGGCCCAATAGATCTATCTTTAGGATTCGCGTCAATTAGGGTGTATGTTCCCTAATTCTTAGATTACCAGACTTAATAAAAAGGGGCATATTCGATTTCGATAATTCAACCATAGAATGTAGTTTCACGTACTTGTGTCTATTTTGTAAATCATTTATAAAACCTGCAGGTATTCTCATCCCAAAAATATTAGATTTTAAAAGTGAGACTATAACTCACTTTCACAGATTTTTACTTCGTCGGGAAGTAAGACTTGGCCACTGGTTGATTCACGAACGTATAACAATATATACATATATATCAAAGTATGTTCAAAATATATTTACAACACTTTTAATATATTTTGATGTTTTAAGTTTATTAAGTCAGTTGTCCTCGTTAGTAACCTACAACTAGTTGTCCACAGTTAGATGTACAGAAATAAATCGATAAATATTATCTTGAATCAATCCACGACCCAGTGTATACGTATCTCAGTATTGATCACAACTCAAACTATATATATTTTGGAATCAACCTCAACCCTGTATAGCTAACTCCAACATTCACATATAGAGTGTCTATTGTTGTTCCGAAATATATATAGATGTGTCGACATGATAGGTCGAAACATTGTATACGTGTCTATGGTATCTCAAGATTACATAATATACAATACAAGTTGATTAAGTTATGGTTGGAATAGATTTGTTACCAATTTTCACGTAGCTAAAATGAGAAAAATTATCCAATCTTGTTTTACCCATAACTTCTTCATTTTAAATCCGTTTTGAGTGAATCAAATTGCTATGGTTTCATATTGAACTCTATTTTATGAATCTAAACAAAAAAAGTGTAGGTTTATTGTCGGAAAAATAAGTTACAAGTCGTTTTTGTAAAGGTAGTCATTTCAGTCGAAAGAACGACGTCTAGATGACCATTTTAGAAAACATACTTCCACTTTGAGTTTAGCTATAATTTTTGGATATAGTTTCATGTTCATAATAAAAATCATTTTCCAAAAATAACAACTTTTAAATCAAAGTTTATCATAGTTTTTAATTAACTAACCCAAAACAGCCCGCGGTGTTACTACGACGGCGTAAATCCAGTTTTACGGTGTTTTTCGTGTTTTCAGGTTTTAAATCATTAAGTTAGCATATTATATAGATATAGACCATGTGTTTAGTTGATTTTAAAAGTTAAGTTAGAAGGATTAACTTTTATTTGCGAACAAGTTTAGAATTAACTAAACTATGTTCTAGTGATTACAAGTTTAAACCTTCGAATAAGATAGCTTTATATGTATGAATAGAATGATGTTATGAACATCATTACTACCACAAGTTCCTTGGATAAACCTACTGGAAATGAGAAAAATAGATCTAGCTTCAAAGGATCCTTGGATGGCTTGAAAGTTCTTGAAGCAGAATCATGACACGAAAACAATTTCAAGTAAGATTTCCACTCGAAATAAGATTGTTATAGTTATAGAAATTGAATTAAAGTTTGAATATGATTATTACCTTGTATTAGAAAGATAACCTACTGTAAGTAACAAAGGTTTCTTGATTTTGGATGATTACTTGGAATGGATTTAGAAAATTTGGAAGTAAACTTGCAATTCTTGGAAGTATTCTTGATTTTATGAAACTAGAACTTTTGGAATTTATGAAGAACACTTAGAACATGAAGATAGAACTTGAGAGAGATCAATTAGATGAAGAAAATTGAAAAATGAAAGTGTTTGTAGGTGTTTTTGGTCGTTGGTGTATGGATTAGATATAAAGGATATGTAATTTTGTTTTCATGTAAATAAGTCATGAATGATTACTCATATTTTTGTAATTTTATGAGATATTTTATGCTAGTTGCCAAATGATGGTTCCCACATGTGTTAGGTGACTCACATGGGCTACTAAGAGCTGATCATTGAAGTGTATATACCAATAGTACATACATCTAAAAGCTGTGTATTGTACGAGTACGAATACGGGTGCATACGAGTAGAATTGTTGATGAAACTAAACGAGGATGTAACTGTAAGCGTTTTTGTTAAGTAGAAGTATTTTGATAAGTGTCTTGAAGTCTTTCAAAAGTGTATGAATACATATTAAAACACTACATGTATATACATTTTAACCGAGTCGTTAAGTCATCGTTAGTCGTTACATGTAAATGTTGTTTTGAAACCTTTAGGTTAACGATCTTGTTGAATGTTATTAACCCATTATTTATTATAACAAATGAGATGTTAAATTGTTATATTATCATGATATTATGATATATAATATATCTTAGTATGATATATATACAGTTAAATGTCGTTACAACGATAATCGTTACATATATGTCTCGTTTCGAAATCATTAAGTTAGTAGTCTTATTTTTACATATGTATTTCATTGTTAATACACTTAATAATATATTTACTTATCATTTAACATAATTAACCAAGTGTATCAATATCTTAATATGATTCATATGTACCTAGTAAGACGTTGTTATAACGATAATCGTTATATATATCGTTTTCGAGTTACTTAAATTAATAGTCTCATTTTTATGTATATAACTCATTGTTAAAATACCTAATGAGATACATACTTATAATAAAATCATGTTAACTATATATATAACCATATATATGTCAACGTATAGTTTTTACAAGTTTTAACGTTCGTGAATTACCGGTCAACTTGGGTGGTCAATTGTCTATATGAAACCTATTTCAATTAATCAAGTCTTAACAAGTTTGATTGCTTAACATCTTGGAAACACTTAATCATGTAAATAACAATTTCATTTAGTATATTTATAAACATGGAAAAGTTCGGGTCACTACAGTACCTACCCGTTAAATAAATTTCGTCCTGAAATTTTAAGCAGTTGGAGGTGTTGACGTATCTTCTGGAAATAAATGCGGGTGTTTCTTCTTCATCTGATCTTCATGCACCCAGGTGAACTCGGGTCCTCTACGAGCATTCTATCAAACCTTAACAATCGGTATCTTATTTTGTTTAAGTCTCTTAACCTCACGATCCATTATTTCGACGGGTTCTTCAATGAATTGAAGTTTTTCATTGATTTGGATTTCGTCCAATGGAATAGTGAGATCTTCTTTAGCAAAACATTTCTTCAAATTTGAGACGTGGAAAGTGTTATGTACAGCTGCGAGTTGTTGAGGTAGCTCCAGTTGGTAAGCTACTGGTCCGACACGATCTATAATCTTGAATGGTCCAATGTATCTTGGATTTAGTTTCCCCCGTTTACCAAATCGAACAACGCCTTTCCAAGGTGAAACCTTAAGCATGACCATTTCTCCAATTTCAAACTCTATATCTTTTCTTTTACTGTCTGCGTAGCTCTTTTGTCGACTCTGGGCAGTTTTCAATCTTTGTTGAATTTGGATGATTTTCTCGGTAGTTTCTTGTATTATCTCCGGACCCGTAATCTGTCTATCCCCCACTTCACTCCAACAAATCGGAGACCTACACTTTCTACCATAAAGTGCTTCAAACGGCGCCATCTCAATGCTTGAATGGTAGCTGTTGTTGTAGGAAAATTCTGCTAACGGTAGATGTCGATCCCAACTGTTTCCCAAATCAATAACACAAGCTCGTAGCATGTCTTCAAGCGTTTGTATCGTCCTTTCGCTCTGCCCATCAGTTTATGGATGATAGGCAGTACTCATGTCTAGACAGCTTCCCAATGCTTGCTGTAATGTCTGCCAGAATCTTGAAATAAATTTACCATCCCTATCAGAGATAATAGAGATTGGTATTCCATGTCTAGAGACGACTTCCTTCAAATACAGTCGTGCTAACTTCTCCATCTTGTCATCTTCTCTTATTGGCAGGAAGTGTGCTGACTTGGTGAGACGATCAACTATTACTCAAATAGTATCATAACCACTTGCAGTCCTTGGCAATTTAGTAATGAAATCCATGGTAATGTTTTCCCATTTCCATTCCGGGATTTCAGGTTGTTGTAGTAGACCTGATGGTTTCTGATGTTCAGATTTGACCTTAGAACACGTCAAACATTCTCCTACATATTTAGCAATATCGGCTTTCATACCTGGCCACCAAAAATGTTTCTTAAGATCCTTGTACATCTTCCCCGTTCCAGGATGTATTGAGTATCTGGTTTTATGAGCTTCTCTAAGTACCATTTCTCTCATATCTCCAAATTTTGGTACCCAAATTCTTTCAGCCCTATACCGGGTTCCGTCTTCCCGAATATTAAGATGCTTCTCCGATCCTTTGGGTATTTCATCCTTTAAATTTCCCTCTTTTAAAACTCCTTGTTGCGCCTCCTTTATTTGAGTAGTAAGGTTAGTGTGAATCATTATATTCATAGATTTTACTTGAATGGGTTCTCTGTCCTTTCTGCTCAAGGCGTCAGCTACCACATTTTCCTTCCCCGGGTGGTAAGGAATCTCAAAGTCGTAATCATTCAACAATTCAATCCACCTACGCTGCCTCATATTTAGTTGTTTCTGATTAAATATGTGTTGAAGACTTTTGTGGTCGGTATATATAATACTTTTGACCCCATATAAGTAGTGCCTCCAAGTCTTTAATGCAAAAACAACCGTGCCTAATTCCAAATCATGCGTCGTATAATTTTGCTCGTGAATCTTCAATTGTCTAGACGCATAAGCAATTACCTTCGTCCGTTGAATTAATACACAATCGAGACCTTGCTTTGATGCGTCACAATAAATCACAAAATCATCATTCCCTTCAGGCAATAACAATATAGGTGCCGTAGTTAGCTTTTTCTTCAATAATTGAAATGCCTTCTCTTGTTCATCCATCCATTCAAATTTCTTCCCTTTATGCGTTAATGCAGTCAAGGGTTTTGCTATTTTGGAGAAATCTTGGATGAATCTTCTGTAGTAACCAGCCAATCCTAAAAATTGACGTATATGCTTCGGAGTTTCTGGGGTTTCCCACTTTTCAACGATTTCGATCTTTGCCGGGTCCACCTGGATACCTTCTTTGTTCACTATGTGACTGAGGAATTGAACTTCTTCCAACCAAAATGCACACTTTGAAAACTTAGCGTACAGTTTTTCTTTCCTCAATACTTCTAGCACTTTTCTCAAATGTTCTTCGTGCTCTTAATCATTCTTTGAGTAAATAAGTATGTCATCGATGAAAACAATGACAAACTTGTCAAGATATGGCCCACACACTCGGTTCATAAGGTCCATGAACACAGCTGGTGCGTTAGTCAATCCAAACGGCATAACCATAAACTCGTAATGACCATAACGCGTCCTAAAAGCAGTTTTTGGAATATCATCCTCCTTTACTCGCATTTGATGATATCCAGAACGTAAATCGATCTTCGAATAAACCTACGAGCCTTGTAGTTGATCAAATAAGTCGTCAATTCTCGGCAGTGGATAACGGTTTTTGATGGTAAGTTTGTTCAACTCTCTGTAGTCAATACACAACCTAAATGTTCCATCCTTCTTCTTGACAAACAAAACAGGAGCTCCTCATGGTGATGTGCTTGGTCGAATGAAACCACGTTCTAATAGTTCTTGCAGTTGGCTTTGCAGTTCTTTCATCTCGCTGGTTGCGAGTCTATAAGGAGCACGAGCTATTGGTGCAGCTCCTGGTACAAGATCTATTTAAAATTCAACAGATCGATGTGGAGGTATTCCCGGTAATTCTTTCGAAAATACATCGGGAAATTCTTTTGCGACGGGAACATCATTGATGCTCTTTTCTTCAGTTTATACTTTCTCGACGTGTGCTAGAACAGCATAGCAACCTTTTCTTATTAGTTTTTGTGCCTTCAAATTACTAATAAGATGTAGCTTCATGTTGCCCTTTTCTCCGTACACCATTAAGGGTTCTCCTTCTTCTCGTACAATGCGAAATGCATTTTTATAACATACGATCTCTGCTTTCACCTTCTTTCGCCAGTCCATGCCAA
The DNA here is from genome assembly GCF_046630445.1 of Rutidosis leptorrhynchoides. Taxonomy (NCBI): domain Eukaryota; kingdom Viridiplantae; phylum Streptophyta; class Magnoliopsida; order Asterales; family Asteraceae; genus Rutidosis; species Rutidosis leptorrhynchoides. The sequence continues at coordinate 149,432,354 of NC_092342.1, forward strand.
CTATTACATCAAAACTCCCTAACTCTACTGGTATCAAATCAATCTTAAATATTTCGCTACCCAGTTTAATTTCTCGATTCCGGCATATATTATCTGCTGAAATTAATTTACCGTTTGCTAATTCAAGTAAAAATTTACTATCCAACAGCGTCAATGGACAACTTAATTTAGCACAAAAATCTCTACTCATATAGCTTCAATCCGCACCCGAATCAAATAAAACGTAAGCAGATTTATTGTCAATAAGAAACGTACCCGTAACAAGCTTCGGGTCTTCCTGTGCCTTTGCCGCATTAATATTAAAAACTCTTCTGCGGCCTTGTCCATTCGTGTTCTCCTGGTTCGGGCAATTTCTAATAATGTAGAACGGTTTTCCACATTTATAACAAACTACATTGGCGTAACTTGCTCCGACACCACTTGCTCCGCCATTACTCGTTCCGACACCATTTGTTCCTTTCGTTCTGTTAACCCCTGGTCCGTAGACCTCACACTTCGCCGCGCTATGACCATTTCTTTTACACTTGTTGCAAAATTTGGTGCAGAACCCTGAGTGATACTTTTCACACCTTTGGCATAGTTGCTTCTGATTGTTGTTGTTGTTGCGGTTGTTATTTTTGTTGGGATGATTGTTGTAGTTGCTGCTGTTGTTGTTGTTGTTGTTGTTGTTGTTGGGCCGTTTGTTGTAGTTGCGATTGATGTTGCGATTGTTGGGATAATTGTTGCGATTATTATTGTAATTGCTGTTGTTGTTGTATTGGTGATTCTTATCACCGTTTTCCTCCCACTTTCTTTTGACTTGCTTCACATTGGCCTCTTCAACCGTCTGTTCTTTAATTCTTTCCTCAATCTGGTTCACTAGTTTGTGAGCCATTCTACATGCCTGTTGTATGGAGGCGGGCTCGTGTGAACTTATATCTTCTTGGATTCTTTCCGGTAATCCTTTCACAAACGTGTCGATCTTCTCTTCCTCATCTTCGAACGCTCCCGGACACAATAGGCACAATTCTGTGAATCGTCTTTCGTACGTGGTAATATAAAATCCTTGGGTTCGTAACCCTCTAAGTTCTGTCTTGAGCTTATTGACCTCGGTTCTGGGACGGTACTTCTCGTTCATCAAGTGCTTGAATGCTGACCACGGTAATGCGTACGCATCATCTTGTCCCACTTGCTCTAGATAGGTATTCCACCATGTTAACGCAGAACCTGTGAAGGTATGCGTAGCGTACTTCACTTTGTCCTCTTCAGTACACTTACTTATGGCAAACACCGATTCGACCTTCTCGGTCCATCGTTTCAATCCGATCGGTCCTTCGGTTCCATCAAATTCCAAAGGTTTGCAGGCAGTGAATTCTCTGTAGGTGTATCCTACACGATTTCCTGTACTGCTAGATCCAAGGTTATTGTTGGTATGTAGCGCAACCTGTACTGCGGCTATGTTTGAAGCTAGAAAAGTACGGGATTCCTCTTCATTCATATTCACGGTGTGTCGAGTAGTCGGTGCCATTTCCTTCAAAATAGTCAAATGGAACAAGTTAATCATACAGAATATTAAGAGTAGTTAATAGTATTTCGTAGCATAATATGAACTCATTTATAAAAGCTTTTTCTTCATATTAGCGTTTTATAAGTTTAAATTCGGGTAGTACCTACCCGTTAAGTTCATACTTAGTAGCTAATATACAATTCAACTACTACAATTCTATATGAAAAACTGATTATAATAATATTTCGCGTTCAAACTTTTATACAATATTTTACAAACTTACAATACCGCTTATTTTACATAAAGCATGAAATATAACACACAATAACTTTGATACAAGATAGTTGTGAAGATAATTCTAGCTAGTACACAAGTCGTTCAGCAAAGGCAATAAAGACACGTAATTCATACGTCCAGAAACAAGTCATGCATTCTGGTTTTACTAGGACTACTTCCCATCCTTGGTCTTGTGGAACATAACCGTTATGGCCGTTGATAAGACAGCGTGTTGTAACGTCGTCAAAGGGACGAGGGTTACGTAATGACCAACAGTCTCGTAATAACCTAAAAACCTCATTTCTTACCCCAATTACCGACTCCGTCACTTGTGGGAACGTTTTGTTTAATAGTTGTAGCCCGATGTTCTTTTTCTCACTTTGGTGAGAAGCGAACATTACTAACCCGTAAGCATAGCATGCTTCTTTATGTTGCATGTTAGCCGCTTTTTCTAAATCATGAAGTCCTATATTTGGATACATTGAGTCAAAATAATTTCTTAACCCGTTGCGTAAAATAGCATTTGGGTTCCCCGCAATATATGCGTCAAAGTAAACACATCGTAACTTATGGGTTTCCCAATGTGATATCCCCCATCTTTCAAACGAAAGTCTCTTATAAACCAAGACATTCTTGGAACGTTCTTCGAATGTCTTACAAACTGATTTCGCCGTAAATAGTTGTGCCGAAGAATTCTGACTGACTCTAGACAAGATTTCATCAATCATGTCTCCGGATAGGTCTCTTAAAATATTGGGTTATCTATCCATTTTGTGTTTTTATACTATAAAATATACAAGAGTTAGATTCATAAAAAAAAAAATACTTATTAATACAAGCAATTTTTACATATATCATAAAGCATAAGCACACTATATTACATATATTACACCACACGAATACAACTATCTTATTCCGACTCGCTCGTTTCTTCTTCTTCGGTTTTGGTTCGTTTTGCCAAGTTTCTAGGGATATATGATGTTCCCCTAATACGAGCTGTCGTTTTCCACAACGGTTTAGAAAAACCTGGTGGTTTAGAGGTTCCCGGGTCATTGTTACAACTTAAGGGCTTCGGGGGTTGACGATACATATAAAGTTCATCGGGGTTGGAATTAGATTTCTCTATTTTTATGCCCTTTCCCTTATTATTTTCTTTTGCCTTTTTAAATTCAGTTGGGGTAATTTCTATAACATCATCGGAATTCTCGTCGGAATCCGATTCATCGGAGAATTGGTAATCCTCCCAATATTTTGCTTCCTTGGCGGAAACACCATTGACCATAATTAACCTTGGTCGGTTGGTTGAGGATTTTCTTTTACTTAACCGTTTTATTATTTCCCCCACCGGTTCTATTTCCTCCTCCGGTTCCTCCTCTTCCGGTTCTGATTCTTCTTCCGGTTCTGATTCTTCTTCCGGTTCTTCTTCGGGAACTTGTGAATCAGTCCAATATATATTCGACTCTTCGTTATTATTAGGTGAGTTAATGGGATTTGTGCCAGAGGTAGACATCTATCACACAATATCAAACATGTTAAGAGATTAATATATCACATAATATATACATGTTAATAATATATAGTTTCCAACAAAAATGTTAAGCAATCATTTTTAAAGAAAACACGGTCGAAGTCCAGACTCACTTGTAACAACCCGAGTTTTTCCGTCAAAACTTCCGTTAAATACTTGACGATCGTTAGTTAAATCATACAATTTTCATACGCCAATTTTTTTTTCCAGAATAGTTAACAGTGGCTACGTGAAACTTTTTTGTATTTAAAGTAATTAAATGCGTACCTGATCCTTAGTGGATTACTTGAATTAATATGTTATATTAATTAGTGAACTTAATTCGGTTGACGAATTAAACTAGAAATGATACGATTAAAGTTAATCGCCTAAAAACCTTTTCAGTTAACGGAACTCCGAAAAATGATAGAATAATTATTCTTAATAATTATTGAACTTATGAAAGAAATTTAATTTATTATTTACTTAATGAATTAAACACGGTGATTTTGTTTCAACGACTAGTTAACGTTCCGGAGATTCGGTACGGTTAATGGCACTCGAAACGAACCACGAGCGAACGAGCTTTTACACAAAACGAGCCCGAGACCCGAGCCCGAAGCCACATGGCCATGACCTCATACCTCATCATCCTTGGTCCCATGAGTAGCCAATGCATGTTGACTATTAGTTTAGGCACATGTTTGTTGACTTTTAGTTTTTAGGCAACTAACTACATTCCCTTAAATTCAAAATAATAAGAGAATATGTTCCATTTTTTTTCCTCTCATTCAGCCCCATCTTCATCATAGCATCACCATCTTCAATCCCAAATGAAACATCACACAATTGCTTGATCGTTAAATCACTTGCGGATTCGTGTTCCTCTCGTTCTCCTCTACGCGTAGATACAAGTAATTGCTTGATTAGTGGTAAAATCTCTCAAACCTAAATTATTAAAAATCTGATTTTATTGATGTTTCATAGTTTATGTTGTCAATTGCTCAAGTGTATACGCATTATTGTTGATTGGTGTCTTTAATTTGATCAATTGATGTTGTTTACATGAAAAACGAATTTTATTCTCTAGGATCTGATAAGAGTTGACTTTTGATCTGATCTTATAACATGTTTAGATGATTAGCTTTCGAAAAACTATTAACTTTAGGCTTTGGAATCACTTGATTTCGTTTCCGGATGATCAAGTTATGACCAATTGAAATTAACGTTGTGTTTTTGTGATTGATCAGAAATTCTGGGTTTGATAGACCACAAATTGGATTGTGAAATTAATACCATTGGATAGGTAATTTAAAAACACTCAGGTTACACTAGGATATCATGTTTTTTGCTTATGTATAACTTAAGATATGCATGATTTAGTGAAAAAGTGGATTTATACAGCACTTGCATGAAAACAGCCTTGTATGATAAAATATATTAACTTCTGAGATTAAAGCTTTGCATATTTGAAATTTACAGAAAAATTAATTCACTTTTCATGTAGATATCATAGTCAAATTGTATCTAGATCTTCGAATAATTGCGTACGAATGTGACTAACTAAACTAGAATCGAAACAGCAACTTGCTCCCTTTTTTATACTCTGTGGTTTGTGTTTATTGAATTAGTATGTATGCTTCTGGAAAATGAATCTTAAAATGATATGTGACATATGGTTAGTTAATGTCAATCTCTGAAACCTTATACATTGGGCACAATAGGGCCACACATTATGTAAATTCTGAATTGAGCTGAAAACTGAACATTCAAATTGCATGAATAAACTGTACAAATTGGCTAAACAAAAATTGCTCAACTTTTGATATGTGTTAGTTTTCTTTGTCCTAGAACCATTGCCACTGGTCTTGTATCAATTTCATGTCCCTAGCTCCGGTTATAGCCAAAACGAAATCAGTGCGCGGTCAGAAACTGACTTGGCAAACCATAAATGTATCCCTTCTGATTCCTGACTTTTAATTATCGTATGAGACCCTGGCCGGGCCTTTTGGAATCTATTTTGAGTATACTTATGATCTGGAGTTTTCCATGTTTGCATGAATTTTGTACTATGAGATAATATGCTAAGTTTGCTACATGTACATGAATTTTGTGCACAACGATAAACTGAAATTGTGAAATTGACCATGTATGACATAAAACGTGTTGTTTGACTTAGGTTTGACATGTTGACCAACATTTGACATGAACCTACTGATGTTGACTTTGGTTGACTACTTTGACCAAGTTTGACTTTCAGTTTGACTTCGGTTGACTTTCTTTGACTTGCATGAATTAGTTGACTGTATGTTGACTTCTACTTTGAAACGCGTCGATTCGAGCAATAAGACAACTTATACTATGAAACCACATTTGTTTAAGACATATTTATTGACCAACCTAAATACATATACTTAGGTTGCATTACTCGGCTATAAACCGTACAAGTAAATTGTCCACTTTTTAATCCGAGCTTTATTCAAAGGTGAGTCTACAATCCCGCTTTTTACACTTTTTCAGGGATGAGAATACACGCTGTTATACTTACATTATCAAATGCTTTTTGTATTGACACGAGTACTATATCTGCATATTGAGTTTGTACACAAAGCCTCTAGCTTGAATACTTTAAATACCATCGGTGTAGGCACAATTTAGATGGACGGATCCGTTAGGTTGACAACCTCACCCGCTATAAAAACTGTGGTGCATTTATTTTGAACATAATACATTCGTACAAGTGTATAACATTTTTATGAGGTAAAGGCAGGTATAGTGGATTCTATACTTGGGTCATTGCTAGTATTCAGGTGCTCATAGATTATGCAAACGTTTCACAACTTGGAGTTGTACTTATAAAATCTCGTGGTCAAGGAAACTAAACTATATTTCTGATAATTGTACAACGTTATTTAAAACTGTACTTGGGTCATTGCTACTATACAACGTTATTTAAAACTGTGGTTTACGAACAAATGAGATAAAACTTGACATGGTATTGTCTACGAATATTTGAAACTTGACATGGTATTGTCTACAAATGATTGAAACTTGACATGGTAGTGTCAACAAACTTTTGAAATGGGACACGGAGTTGTCTAACTTTTAACATTGAACCTTGGTGGTCTTCCACTAATAACCGTTTTCAAAATGTATTTCTTAAACATACTGTATGGTTTACCTAAAACCTGTAGATTCACTCAACATTGTTGTTGATCCATTTTGCGTGTTTTATTCTCAGGTATTAATTGCTTCCGCTGTAGAATATTGCTGTTACGTAGAAGTCAAGCCAAGCACTGGGACCAGAGTTAACATTCCGTTAAAGGGATTTTTAACGGGGTGTTACAGATGGTATCAGAGCTTTGGCTATAGGGAACTAGGATATATTAGTGTGTCTAACCGTAGGGCGCATTAGTGAAGTCTAGTCTATAGCCGTGTGTCTTGGATGACTTTTATACACCATACATGCACTATTTACTTCACAATACGACATGTAGGGCTACACATTACATCACGTACATATACACCCTATACCCATGTGATATGGACTTGAACTAAACGTTATACTACGAATCACATACGTACACGTGACGCGAGATTTAACTAAATTAAGTTGATTACGCCATCTTGAACTTATGGAGTTATGTCGAATGGAAATATGAGATAGCGTAATATAATGACCGGGATTACATTACGGTAACTCATATAGAAGTTCCGACATCGCAAAATAAGGAATTGGGAGCGAGTCAAGTAGGTTACTTGGATAAATACCGTTTAGAACATAAACCGTTTAATTTCAAATATGAGTAGAAATTTACACCGTTCGATTTAATTGTTATTATAACCTATAAGGAGTGTGTAATCACGTCACAATTCATCACTACCCGACACTGTCCGTCACCCCTGATATCTACTTGGCACTATGAAGACACTGCCTGGACATACTCATCATCTTATACCACTACTCCTTGCTATTTATCGTTGGTTACTACTACTCAACGCCGCCTCTCACGACTAGTCGCGACCGATCACTACTTCTCACTGCTTATCATTTTTGATCCACCGACATCTTACTGCAATTATTGTACCAATTACATATAGGCTAATCCTGTCGCTAACATACTTATTATTTTAGATTTTGTCTGATATATTTCCTAAATTTCCTCCGTAAATTACGGAAATCTTTTTGCTATATACACATATTCAAGGAGACAAACATAGCATCCAACACTCAATTCATATCAAACCCTATTCCAAACACATAATATGGATTTCTCATCTGATTCCTCGAGCTCCATGGACAGCGTAACCGGAACGAACGAACCTATTAGCCATCATCTTTTCTGGATGAATTGGAGGTGGGTTCGTAGTCGACTTAATCAAAGAAGGCGAGAAGAAGGCGAGCCCTTCCACCAACCGAATTCACCTCTTGGTGAAGAACCTGAAGCACTTACCGGTGAATCAATCCGGAACACCATTTTCACCCTCATTTCCAGGATATCCCGCCACGAATATCTAATATCCAGAATTCTAGATCTTATTCATCCACTTGTCCGAACCGCCAATCATCCTGGAATAGTAGAAGAAGTCAACGAGCTTCGCGCTCGAATAGTGGCTCTGGAGAATATGGTATGAAATCTAAGAGCATCAGCAGCACCAGCAGCATAACCAGCACCACCAGTACCATCAACATCACCACCAACAGCATCAGCTTCACCAACAACAACATCCGCATCCCACACCTCAACATCACACTCGGTACTTCGGATATCAACATCATACGCCCCATAGATACCAAGGAATATTAGTAATTGTGAGTCAAGATGTATTGACTCATTCTTCCTGGAAAAAAAAAATTTATATATGTATACTTTATATATATATATGGTTTGGAACAATAATAAATCTTTTCGTACTAAACTATTACGTGTGAATCTTAACTAGTATGTACTACTTGGTTAAATCATATCACTAATATGCTATGATGTATATCCTTCGTTAATGACTTAACAATCATTAATCACTGCTTCAGCACAATAAACTCCATTTCATAATAAACTAAGTGTATTATTCAAATACATGTTTGATTTTTCACTTCTATTTTCGATGTACTCGAAACTTTCTAGAAAACATTATTCGTGCCTTGTAAATTTCACAAGAACTCCACGAGCATCAATATCATATACCGAGGTATATCAATAAACAATGAACGATGAAGTATTGATTCATAACTTCATTAGCAAAATATTTCGCGACAATTATGAAATCTCTAAGGCTTTGGAGAATATCTTCAACCGTAAATCAAATGAGTTTAATATTATATTAACTCATTAAATCCATGATTACATCTGAAGAATAAATACGAATACATATCTTCATAAAAATTGTAATTAAAAACCCTTATGTACAAACTGTAAATTGTAAAAATATTTAACGGGTAGGTAAAACCCGAGAAATATTTATATCTCACATTAATATGTTACATTATACATTCTTCAAATTCTGATTCAATAATCAGTAACTATACTAATTACACTCACAAGATATGTGTATCCGTTCACTAAAGAACAACTACTACATATTATGATTTTGACGTATCGGAATCTAAGTAAAGCTTTAGCAAGTGTTATCTTCCTAAAGATCACTACATTCATGAATTATATTCATTTGTATTCTATGATGAATTATCACATCAAACCATCGAAATTATCATTCATTACTTTTGAAATCAACAACGCCTATTCGTCAACCATTAGATCCATTAACGATTACAATCAGCGTTTAATCATCTAAAAATAAAATCTCTTGAAACCATCTCGGATTAATAACCAACGATTCAGATTCGTTAACCTTGAGAATGCTGACGAAGCAGCAAAAGCTATAGATGGTCTTAATGGCCAAAAGTTTGATGATAAAGAATAACGTATCGAAAAAGCTCAGATTTGGAACTGAAAAACGGATTGAGCTAACCATGAAGGAGACCAAGGACAAATACAAGGACCAAACCCTATATTCAAAGAATCCAGGTAATTCTGAATCCGATGAAATCTTTAGAGAATATCTTGCTCCGAAGTCATGCTAAATTTCTAATGGAAGATGATGATTCACAGACCTTACAATCATCATGAACCATGTTACATAACTCTTTCCTTCTATTTAACCTCTAAACATATCAAGGAAATATATTTCTTGATGATTCGGTCTTTTTCGGATATTCTAGTAATTTGACAAATCAAGATCGTGCTATTACAATTGCTTTCTTAGAACATTAATTATGTTCATTCGAAACTTCATACCTACGAATTCTGGACCATTACTCCCTTTACTTAAAGTTGAGAAGAGAAAACAAGAGCATAGAGCTCCGACATATAAGGGAAAATATAAAGCCCGATAACAACACATAAATTACAAACCGTGTATATCAATACGTATTGCAACGTAAAGACACGGGAGAATTAAAAACATTATAACCCCAAGGGAATAGTAGAAGAAAACAAATTCCTCTGGTGGTAAAAGAAAAAGAAGAATGACTGTATATATGGTCAATATAATAACAAGGATCAGAACTGGATTAAGCATTTCCTAAATCTTTTGGAAGTATGAATTGAGGAAGAAAGTATAGAAGTGGTGAAGATAATGAAACAGAAGAAGTTAATTTATAGCAAAATTCCAAGCACAACAATCGAGGCAATTCACCGCATTTAATCAAAGAAAATCTCAAATTCCTTAATTACCGGAATCCAAATCTCACAGATTTCAAACGATTATATTCAAATCCCTTAAATTTAGGAGAATCAATAGTGATTACATCGTAAAGTCAAGGCGGACAACTATTACTTCAATACATCCATTAGTGACATATTCAGTCGTATTTTTACACGTAACCGAATCATTTCATTCATATTCTTGATGATAAGAAATTCTATACACTTAACTCGTATTCATTACGAAACCGAACGGACCTTAGAAGTCCATCCGTATAGAGATCTCGAAAGATTATTTAATCTTATCATATTATTTGACGAAACACTCGTATATGACCAAATTTTTTTATTAAAAGAATGTATGAAGGCTTACGTCTGGAAAGACAAACTATTCAAGCCAAGTATAAACTTTATTTGCAAACTTAGTTATAGAATTCAAGCTCACGTTGAAACGTGGATTTCTAATGATACAAAAATATTTTATTTTCATCAATAACTGCCATCATCCAAATTTCGGGACGAAATTTTCAATAACAGGTGGGTAATGTAACAACCCGAGTTTTTTCGTTAAAACTTCCGTTAAATACTTGACGATCGTTAGTTAAATCATACAATTTTCATACGCCAATTTTTTTTTCCAGAATAGTTAACAGTGGCTACGTGAAACTTTTTCGTATTTAAAGTAATTAAATGCGTACTTGATCCTTAGTGGATTACTTGAATTAATATGTTATATTAATTAGTGAACTTAATTCGGTTGACGAATTAAACTAGAAATGATACGATTAAAGTTAATCGCCTAGAAAACTTTTCAGTTAACGGAACTCCGAAAAACGATAGAATAATTATTCTTAATAATTATTGAACTTAAGAAAGAAATTTAATTTATTATTTACTTAATGAATTAAATACTGTGATTTTGTTTCAACGACTAGTTAACGTTCCGGAGATTCGGTACGGTTAATGGCACTCGAAACGAACCACGCGCGAACGAGCTTTTACACAAAATGAGCCCGAGACTCGAGCCCGAAGCCACATGGCCATGACCTCATACCTCATCATCCTTGGTCCCATGAGTAGCCAATGCATGTTGACTATTTGTTTAGGCACATGTTTGTTGACTTTTAGTTTTTAGGCAACTAACTACATTCCCTTAAATTCTAAATAATAAGAGAACATGTTCCATTTTTTTTTTCCTCTCATTCATCCCCATCTTCATCATATCATCACCATCTTCAATCCCAAATGAAACATCACACAATTGCTTGGTCGTTAAATCACTTGCGGATTCGTGTTCCTCTCGTTCTCCTCTACGCGTAGATACAAGTAATTGCTTGATTAGTGGTAAAATCTCTCAAACCCAAATTATTAAAAATCTGATTTTATTGATGTTTCATAGTTTATGTTGTCAATTGCTCAAGTGTATACGCGTTATTGTTGATTGGTGTCTTTAATTTGATCAATTGATGTTGTTTACATGAAAAACGAATTTTATTCTCTAGGATCTGATAAGAGTTGACTTTTGATCTGATCTTATAACATGTTTAGATGATTAGCTTTCGAAAAACTATTAACTTTAGGCTTTGGAATCACTTGATTTCGTTTCCGGATGATCAAGTTATGACCAATTGAAATTAACGTTGTGTTTTTGTGATTGATCGGAAATTCTGGGTTTGATAGACCATGAATTGGATTGTGAAATTAATACCATTGGATAGGTAATTTAAAAACATTCAGGTTACACTAGGATATCATGTTGTTTGCTTATGTATAACTTAAGATATGCATGATTTAGTGAAAAAGTGGATTTATACAGCACTTGCATGAAAACAGCCTTGTATGATAAAATATATTAACTTCTGAGATTAAAACTTTGCATATTTGAAATTTACAGAAAAATTAATTCACTTTTCATGTAGATATCATAGTCAAATTGTATCTAGATCTTCGGATAATTGCGTACGAATGTGACTAACTAAACTAGAATCGAAACAGCAACTTGCTCACTGTTTTATACTCTGTGGTTTGTGTTTATTGAATTAGAATGTATGCTTCTGGAAAATGAATCTTAACATTATATGTGACATATGGTTAGTTAATGTCAATCTCTGAAACCTTATACATTGGGCACAATAGGGCCACACATTATGTAAATTCTGAATTGAGCTGAAAACTGAACATTCAAATTGCATGAATAAACTGTACAAATTGGCTAAACAAAAATTGCTCAACTTTTGATATGTGTTAGTTTTCTTTGTCCTAGAACCATGGCCACTGGTCTTGTATCAATTTCATGTCCCTAGCTCCGGTTATAGCCAAAACAAAATCAGTGCGCGGTCAGAAACTGACTTGGCAAACCATAAATGTATCCCTTCTGATTCCTGACTTTTAATTATCGTATGAGACCCTGGCCGGGCTTTTTGGAATCTATTTTGAGTATACTTATGATCTGAAGTTTTCCATGTTTGCATGAATTTTGTGCTATGAGATAATATGCTAAGTTTGCTACATGCACATGAATTTTGTGCACAACGATAAACTGAAATTGTAAAATTGACCATGTATGACATAAAACGTGTTGTTTGACTTAGGTTTGACATGTTGACCAACATTTGACATGAAACTACTGATGTTGACTTTGGTTGACTACTTTGACCAAGTTTGACTTTCAGTTTGACTTCGGTTGACTTTCAGTTTGACTTCGGTTGACTTTGTTTGACTTGCATGAATTAGTTGACTGTATGTTGACTTCTACTTTGAAACGCGTCGATTCAAGCAATAAGACAACTTATACTATGAAACCACACTTGTTTAAGACATATTTATTGACCAACCTAAATACATATACTTAGGTTGCATTACTCGGCTATAAACCGTACAAGAAAATTGTCCACTTTTCAATCCGAGCTTTATTCAAAGGTGAGTCTACAGTCCCGCTTTTTACACGTTTTTAGGGATGAGAATACACGCTGTTATACTTACATTATCAAATGCTTTTTGTATTGACACAAGTCCTATATCTGCATATTGAGTTTGTACACAAAGCCTCTAGCTTGAATACTTTAAATACCATCGGTATAGGCACAATTTAGATGGACGGATCCATTAGATTGACAACCTCACCTGCTATAAAAACTGTGGTGCATTTATTTTGAACATAATACATTCGTACAAGTGTATAACATTTTTATGAGGTAAAGGCAGGTATAGTGGATTCTATACTTGGGTCATTGCTAGTATTCAGGTGCTCATAGATTATGCAAACGTTTCGCAACTTGGAGTTGTACTTATAAAATCTCGTGGTCAAGGAAACTAAACTATATTTCTGATAACTGTTCTTCAGATACTATACAACGTTATTTAAAACTGTGGTTTACGAACAAATGAGATAAAACTTGACATGGTATTGTCTACGAATATTTGAAACTTGACATGGTATTGTCTACAAATGATTGAAACTTGACATGATAGTGTCAACAAACTTTTGAAATGGGACACGGAGTTGTCTAACTTTTAACATTGAACCTTGGTGGTCTTCCGCTAATAACCGTTTTCAAAATGTATTTCTTAAACATACTGTATTGTTTACCTAAAACCTGTAGATTCACTCAACATTGTTGTTGATCCGTTTTACGTGTTTTATTCTCAGGTATTAATTGCTTCCGCTGTAGAATATTGCGGTTACGTAGAAGTCAAGCTAAGCACTGGGACCAGAGTTAACATTCCGTTAAAGGGATTTTTGACGGGGTGTTACATCACTAATGCATCCTAACAAACTCGATAAGACACACTAATGCAAATTTTCTGGTTCTCTAAGACCAACGCTCTGATACCAACTGAAATGTCCCGTTCTTATTGATTAAAAACGTTCCATATTAATTGATTTCGTTGCGAGGTTTTGACCTCTATATGAGACGTTTTTCAAAGACTGCATTCATTTTTTTTAAAACAAACCATAACCTTTATTTCATAAATAAAGGTTTAAAAAGCTTTACGTAGATTATCAAATAATGATAATCTAAAATATCCTGTTTACACACGACCATTACATATTGGTTTACAATACAAATATGTGGTTTACAATACAAATATGTTACATCGAAATCAGTTTCTTGAATGCAGTTTTTACACAATATCATACAAACATAGACTCCAAATCTTGTCCTTATTTTAGTATGCAACAGCGGAAGCTCTTAGTATTCACCTGAGAATAAACATGCTTTAAACGTCAACAAAAATGTTGGTGAGTTATAGCTTTAACCTATATATATCAAATCGTAACAATAGACTACAAGATTTCATATTTCAATACACATCCCATACATAGAGATAAAAATCATTCATATGGTGAACACCTGGTAACCGACATTAACAAGATGCATATATAAGAATATCTCCATCATTCCGGGACACCCTTCGGATATGATATAAATTTCGAAGTACTAAAGCATCCGGTACTTTGGATGGGGTTTGTTAGGCCCAATAGATCTATCTTTAGGATTCGCGTCAATTAGGGTGTCTGTTCCCTAATTCTTATATTACCAGACTTAATAAAAAGGGGCATATTCGATTTCGATAATTCAACCATAGAATGTAGTTTCACGTACTTGTGTCTATTTTGTAAATCATTTATAAAACCTGCATGTATTCTCATCCCAAAAATATTAGATTTTAAAAGTGGGACTATAACTCACTTTCACAGATTTTTACTTCGTCGGGAAGTAAGACTTGGCCACTGGTTGATTCACGAACCTATAACAATATATACATATATATCAAAGTATGTTCAAAATATATTTACAACACTTTTAATATATTTTGATGTTTTAAGTTTATTAAGTCAGCTGTCCTCGTTAGTAACCTACAACTAGTTGTCCACAGTTAGATGTACAGAAATAAATCGATAAACATTATCTTGAATCAATTCACGACCCAGTGTATACGTATCTCAGTATTGATCACAACTCAAACTATATATATTTTGGAATCAACCTCAACCCTGTATAGCTAACTCCAACATTCACATATAGAGTGTCTATGGTTGTTCCGAAATATATATAGATGTGTCGACATGATAGGTCGAAACATTGTATACGTATCTATGGTATCTCAAGATTATATAATATACAATACAAGTTGATTAAGTTATGGTTGGAATATATTTGTTACCAATTTTCACGTAGCTAAAATGAGAAAAATTATCCAATCTTGTTTTACCCATAACTTCTTCATTTTAAATCCGTTTTGAGTGAATCAAATTGCTATGGTTTCATATTGAACTCTATTTATGAATCTAAACAGAAAAAGTATAGGTTTATAGTCGGAAAAATAAGTTACAAGTCATTTTTGTAAAGGTAGTCATTTCAGTCGAAAGAACGACGTCTAGATGACCATTTTAGAAAACACACTTTCACTTTGAGTTTAACCATAATTTTTGGATATAGTTTCATGTTCATAATAAAAATCATTTTCCCAGAATAAAAACTTTTAAATCAAAGTTTATCATAGTTTTTAATTAACTAACCCAAAACAGCCCGCGGTGTTACTACGACTGCGTAAATCCGGTTTTACGGTGTTTTTCGTGTTTTCAGGTTTTAAATCATTAAGTTAGCATATCATATATATATAGAACATGTGTTTAGTTGATTTTAAAAGTCAAGTTAGAAGGATTAACTTTTATTTGCGAACAAGGTTAGAATTAACTAAACTATGTTCTAGTGATTACAAGTTTAAACCTTCGAATAAGATAGCTTTATATGTATGAATAGAATGATGTTATGAACATCATTATGACCTCAAGTTCCTTGGATAAACCTACTGTAAATGAGAAAAATAGATCTAGCTTCAAAGGATCCTTGGGTGGCTTGAAAGTTCTTGAAGCAGAATCATGACACGAAAACAATTTCAAGTAAGATTTCCACTCGAAATAAGATTGTTATAGTTATAGAAATTGAATTAAAGTTTGAATATGATTATTACCTTGTATTAGAAAGATAACCTACTGTAAGTAACAAAGGTTTCTTGATCTTGGATGATTACATGAAATGGATTTAGAAAACTTGGAAGTAAACTTGCAATTCTTGGAAGTATTCTTGATTTTATGAAACTAGAACTTTTAGAATTTATGAAGAACACTTAGAACATGAAGATAGAACTTGAGAGAGATCAATTAGATGAAGAAAATTGAAGAATGAAAGTGTTTGTAGGTGTTTTTGGTCGTTGGAGTATGGATTAGATATAAAGGATATGTAATTTTGTTTTCATGTAAATAAGTCATGAATGATTACTCATATTTTTGTAATTTTATGAGATATTTTATGCTAGTTGCCAAATGATGGTTCCCACATGTGTTAGGTGACTCACATGGGCTACTAAGAGCTGATTATTGAAGTGTATATACCAATAGTACATACATCTAAAAGTTGTGTATTGTACGAGTACGAATACGGGTGCATACGAGTAGAATTGTTGATGAAACTAAACGAGGATGTAATTGTAAGCATTTTTGTTAAGTAGAAGTATTTTGATAAGTGTCTTGAAGTCTTTCAAAAGTGTATGAATACATATTAAAACACTACATGTATATACATTTTAACTGAGTCGTTAAGTCATCGTTAGTCGTTACATGTAAATGTTATTTTGAAACCTTTAGGTTAACGATCTTGTTGAATGTTGTTAACCCATTATTTATTATAACAAATGAGATGTTAAATTGTTATATTATCATGATATTATGATATATAATATATCTTAGTATGATATATATACAGTTAAATGTCGTTACAACGATAATCGTTACATGTATGTCTCGTTTCGAAATCATTAAGTTAGTAGTCTTATTTTTACATATGTATTTCATTGTTAATACACTTAATAATATATTTACTTATCATTTAACATAATTAACCAAGTGTATCAATATATTAATATGATTCATATGTACCTAGTAAGACGTTGTTATAACGATAATCGTTATATATATCGTTTTCGAGTTTCTTAAATTAATAGTCTCATTTTTATGTATATAACTCATTGTTAAAATACCTAATGAGATACATACTTATAATAAAATCATGTTAACTATATATATAACCATATATATATATCATCGTATAGTTTTTACAAGTTTTAACGTGAATCACCGGTCAACTTGGGTGGTCAATTGTCTATATGAAACCTATTTCAATTAATCAAGTCTTAACAAGTTTAATTTCTTAACATGTTGGAAACACTTAATCATGTAAATAACAATTTCATTTAATATATATATAAACATGGAAAAGTTCGGGTCACTACATTATATACATAAAAATGAGACTATTGAATTAAGAAACTCGAAAACAATATATATAACGATTATCGTTATAACAACGTCTTACTAAGTACATATGAATCATATTAAGATATTGATACACTTGGTTAATTATGTTAAATGATAGGTAAATATATCATTAAGTGTATTAACAATGAACTACATGTGTAAAAATAAGACTACTAACTTAATGATTTCGAATCAAGACATATATGTAACGATTATCGTTGTAATGACATTTAACTGTATATATATCATACTAAGATATATTATATATCATAATATCATGATAATGTAACAATTTAACATCTCTTTAAATATAATAAACAATGGGTTAACAACATTTAACAAGATCGTTAACCTAAAGGTTTCAAAACAACATTTACATGTAACGACTAACGATGACTTAACGACTCAGTTAAAATGTATTTAGATGTAGTGTTTTAATATGTAATCATACACTTTTGAAAGACTTCAAGACACTTATCAAAGTACTTCTACTTAACAAAAATTCTTACAATTACATCCTCATTCATTTTCATCAATAATTCTACTCGTATGCACCCGTATTCGTACTCGTATAATACCTTGCTTCTAAATGTATTTACTATTAGTATATACACTCCAATGATCAGATCTTAGCAGCCCATGTGAGTCACCTAACCATATGGGAACCATCATTTAACATCTAGTATGAAATATCTCACAAAATAACAAACTAATGGAGCCTATATGATGTCTCCATATTCACGTGATTTAGGTAGTCCACAAACACTTTCATTTTTCAACTTACATGCATCAAACTACTCTCTCTCAAGTGTTCTTCCATTTTTCTTAGTGTTCTTCATCATCTTCATCAAAATCTATCTTAATCTAGTTCATAAATCCATACATAAACCAAGTTATAAAACAACTACTCAAGAACACACCAACAACACTTTCAAGTTTGCTAGCTTACTTCCAATCTTGCAAATCCACTTTGAGTAATCATCCAACCTCAAGAAATATTTCTTATTTACAGTAAGATATATTTTTAATATAAGGTAATACTCATATTCAAACTTTGATTCAATTTCTATAACTTTAACAATCTTATTTCGAGTGGAAATCTTACTTGAACTTGTTTTTGTGTCATGATTTTACTTCAAGAACTTTCAAGCCATCCAAGGATCCTTTGAAGCTAGATCTATTTTTCTCATTTCCAGTAGGTTTATCCACAAAACCTGAGGTAGTAATAATGTTCATAACATCATTCGATTCATATATATATAAAACTACCTTATTCGAAGGTTTAAACTTGTAATCACTAGAACATAGTTTAGTTAATTCTAAACTTGTTCGCAAACAAAAGTTATACCTTCTAACTTGACTTTTAAAATCAACTAAACACATGTTATATATTTATATGATATGCTAACTTAATGATTTAAAACCTGAAAACACGAAAAACACTGTAAAACCGGATATACGCCATTGTAGTAACACCGCGGGCTGTTTTGGGTTAGTTAATTAAAAACTATGATAAACTTGGATTTAAAAGTTGTTCTTCTGAGAAAATGATTTTTATTATGAACATGAAACTATATCTAGAAATCATGGTTAAACTCAAAGTGGAAGTATGTTTTCCAAAATGGTTATCTAGACGTCGTTCTTTCGACTGAAATGACTACCTTTACAAAAATGACTTGTAATCTGTATTTCTGATGTGGAACCATACTCCTAATTTAATTGGGATTGAAGTTCATGAAATATCCTGCAAAGCAAAAGACCATATATTTTAATTATTAAGTTTTTATCTATTTAGTTATTAGATTATTTGTTTCCTAATTGAAAGTTAGAGTCCTAATAGTTGTAGAGTCTAAGTCCAAGTCGGCTGTTTATTTTTATTATATATATTCCACATGTATACAGTCGATGGAAACTATCTATCTATCTTTTAGTCAATGAACCATATTGAGTTTGAAACTCTTTCATGTTTACGTAAAGGCTCTTTACGAGAGTATTTTTACAGGTTAAATCACGTTTGTGTTTTAATTATTTGTTGCGAAGAGCGTTTGTCTTCCAACGGATCCTTTGATCCTTATCAATTTATGACTATAAACTTATACTTTTTCTATTTAGATTCATAAACTTAAGTTCAATATGAAACCATAGCAACTTGAATCACTCAAAACGGATTTAAAACGAAGAAGTTATGGGTAAAACAAAATTGGATATTTTTACTTGTTGTAGCTGCGTGAAAATTGGTAACAAATCTATATTAATCATATCCTAGCTAACTTATATTGTATAATACATATATTATAATATATTATGTAATCTTGGGATACTATAGACACGTATGCAAATGTTTTGACATATCATATCGACCCATCTATATATATTATTTGGAACAACCATAGACACTCTATATGCAGTAATGTTGGAGTTAGCTATACAGGGTTGAGGTTGATTCCAAAAATATATATACTTTGAGTTGTTATCTAGCCTGAGACGTGTATACACTGGGTCGTGGATTGGGTCAAGATAATATATATCAATTTATTTCTGTACATCTAACTATGGACAACTAGTTGTAGGTTACTAACGAGGACAGCTGACTTAATAAACTTAAAACATTAAAACGTATTAAAAATGTTGTAAATATATTTTGAACATACTTTGATATATATGTACATATTTGTTATAGGTTCGTGAATCGACCAGTGGCCATGTCTTACTTCCCGACGAAGTAAAAATCTGTGAAAGTGAGTTATAGTCCCACTTTTAAAATCTAATATTTTGGGGATGAGAATACATGTAGCTTTATAAATGTTTTACAAAATAGACACAATTACATTAAACTACTTTCTATGGTTGAATGATCGAAGCCAAATATGCCCCTTTTTACTTGGTAACCTAAGAATTAGTAAACCAGTCTACTAATTGACGCAAATCCTAAAGATTGATCTATTGGGCTCAACAAACTCCATCCGTTGTAGTGGATGCTTTAGTACTTCGATGTTATTTTATCATGTCCGATGGATGTCCCAGAATGATAGGGGATATTCTTATATGCATCTTGTTATTGTCGGTTACCAGGTGTTCACCATATGAATGATTTTTATCTCTATGTATGGGATGTGTATTGAAATATGAAATCTTGTGGTCTATTATTACGATTTGATAAATATATAGGTTAAACCTATAACTCACCAACATTTTTGTTGACGTTTAAAGCATGTTTATTCTCAGGTGATTATTAAGAGCTTCTGCTGTTGCATGCTAATATATGGACAAGATTTGGAGTCAGCATGCTTGTATAATATTGTTTAAAACTGCATTCAAAATTTACTTTGTTGTAACATATTAATATTGTAAACCAATATGTATTGGTAGTGTGTAAGTGTGATATTTTTAGATTATCATTTCTGATAATCTAGGTGGTGTCCTTTAAACCTTGTCGATAAAATAAAGGTAATGGTTTGTTTTAAAAACGAATGCAGTCTTTGAAAAACGTCTCATATAGAAGTCAAAACCTCGCAACGAAATCAATTAATATGGAACGTTTATAATCAATATGAACGGGACATTTCAAATTGAAGAAGTCAATAAACTTCGTGCTCGAGTAATGGCTTTGGAGAATATGGTGCAAAATTTACCATCTTCAGCAACATCACCGGCACCAACAGTACCATCAGTAACAGCACCAGTACCATCAACAATCCATGCCTCAACATCTCATTCTGTACCTCGAGTATAATCATCGTTCTACGTATCGTTCTACATCAATTATCTTCATTCTTCATGGCAATTATGTAATCTCTAAAGTCTTAGAGATTATTTATTCTAGCTCAAACCGAAAAGAAAATGAGATTAATATCATATTAACTCATTAAATCCATGATTACATCTGAAAAAAATATATATGTATATATGTTTTCATTAAGATTGTAATTAAAATTTTTTTTTTTTTTGTACAAACTGTTAATGGTGAAAATATTTTAACGTGTAGGTAATACCCTAGAAATATTTAGATTTCACATTAATAAGTTACACTGTACATTCTTCGAATCTGATTCAACCGTCATTTACTATCCTACTTACATCCACAGATATACGAATTCGTTCCCCACAGAATAACCATTTTTATTCAATTTCATATTTAGATTTTGACTTACCAGAATCCAAAAAGTGGCATAATGAAGAAAACATTGGACAAAATAAAATTTGTTAGAAACAAACAAATTAACTATGAGAAATTTTGTTAAGAATCCACGCTAACTGTTCCTAGCTAACCGTTTCTAGCTAACTGATTACATTTTATTTATCATAATTTAATTATCGCAATTTATATTCTCGTAATTTTATTTATCGTCATTTATATATTTTTTTTACGCACTTTAAATATCGGGAAATGTATACAAGGTTTTGACATATCATATCGACGCATCTATATATATTATTTGGAATAACCATAGATACTCTATATGCAGTAATGTTCGAGTTAGCTATACAGGGTTAAGGTTGATTCTTAAATAATATATATACTTTGAGTTGTGATCGAGTCTGAGACACGTACACGGGTCATGATACGTATTAATTAATTCAAATATTATAAACTATATATGAATTAATGAATTAGTAACTATGGACTGCTAACTGTGGACTACCAATATTGGACAATTAAAATGAATTAAAATATTGATTATAACATATAAAACTAAACAATTCTTCAAGTTTGCCACTTGATTTCATCTTAAACCTCATTTGTATCTTGACGATTTCAATCTACGTTCAAACCTTTCATGATTCTTGGAAACACCTCAATCGAGAGAATGAACCAACCGCACTTCATCTACGGAAGAAAAGATTGATACATATAGTTATGCACCTGAAAAAATCTCAGAACCTGAGTAAACGTTTAACACGTATCTGTGCTAGCTCCTTTGGCGTTGTTATTACCGAAAATAACTTTACAATCTCTCTCTAAATTAGCCAATTTTGTCACAGCTACATCAAATCAACATCGACATTTCATTCGAATAAGTCTTACTATAATCTTGATATATATGATTGCCTTATTCATCATCGTTATTGGGAAACCTTTTATATCCCACCACCTTAGCAGTACACTCACCCACAACTTCATTACTCATTGGCTTAAGTCTCTCCGGAGAACCATTATATTTGTTCATCAAAACCCTATCATATACTCATCCACATCTTGTAACGAGAATTTCCATACCAACAATCGGGAATCATCAATCATCAATTTCAAATCTCGCAGCGTTTCTACATCAACAGTTATATGTATACATATAACATTTACCTCTTAGAATTATGATCTTCCATTCTGAAAATTCTGAAAAGCATCCAGCCTACGAATCAATACATTGAACTTTGAAAAAGCTGATGAAACAGTGAAAACTGAAGACTGCCTTAACAGTCAAAAGTTTAATGATAAAGAATGGAGTGTTGGAAACACTCAATGGAAAATTTGTACTGGAAAAATGGATTGAGCAAACTATAAAGGAGACTCTGAACAAATCACAAGGACTAAACTTGTACATAAATAATCCTGTACATAAATAATCCTGATGATTCTGATTCTGGTGAAATCTTTAGCGAATATCTTGCTCCTTAAACGCTTTAAATCATCGTGAATGAATTTCTTCATCACGATTTGATTCAAAAATCCTAAGATATTATCGTATCTTTCATTATGAATATCCTCAATATTTCTGAAGATATCTTCATAAATATTCTCATCCGATATTAATTATCTCTCCGCACTATCTGTGATATATCATAAAAGGAAACTATTTTAGTTTCTAAATTCTGAAAAATTCAAATTTAAATTATGAATGATTTTGAAGTAGTGTTGGGAACTGAAGCATGAGTTAGTATAATATAATGACACTTGATCAACGTGATTATATTACAGTAAGTCATGCTGAGTTTCTAATGAAACATGATGATTCACAGACCCTACCGTCATCATGTGCCATGTTACACGACTCTTACATTCTAACCAATATATAAACATATCATGAACATAATTTCCTGATAGTTCTATCTTTCCTCCTGAATTCTGGTAATTTAACCAATCAAGATCGTGCTATTACAATTTCCCTCTCAGAACATCAGACATGTTCAATTCCAAACTCATACCTACGAATTCTGGACCATTATTTTACTGTGAGTCGAGAAGAAAAACATAAGTATGGAACTCCAAAATATAAAGGAAACGAAGGGAGTGGATGTATAGTGAAATATCCGACAGAGTAATCAAAATAGATTATTGTATTTAACCAAAGAAGATCCTAATCTCCTTAATTACCGAAGAATCAATTCTTATTACGAAGATTTTCTCTAAATCCCTTGAACTCTGGAAATCAATCCTGTCTACGTCAAAAGATATGACAAATCTACAGTTACTCAATTCACTCTTTTGTGATAGCTTCATTCGTACTCTTCAAATAATCGAATTGTTTTATCCATATTACTCAAAGGTGATAAAACTCTATTTATCAACTCACATTCGTCATGAAAACATTTTTATTGTTAGCCATGACCACCTCATTCAAATTTCGGGATGAAATTTCTTTAACGGTTAGGTACTGTGACGACCCGGAAAATTTCGACTAATTTAAACCAAACTCCTGATACGATTTAATATCTTTGACACGATAAGCAAAGCCTGTAATGTGGAGTCTCAAAATTTTTGAACTATTTTCTTGCATTCATTTAACTTCAACTGCTCCCAACGATTCACGAACAACTATTTATAAATCGATATGTATATATACATAAATAAATGGTATTAATCGTTTGTATGAAATTTGATATATTTAATTACTAATATTATTGTTATCATTAATAATAGTAAAATTATAATTTTAGTTATTATTATGAATATCATTATTATTATTATTATTATTTTTACTAATAATATTTAAAGTATTATTTTTAATTATATAATTATATATACTAATACTAATTATTAATATTAATTATATATTATATAAAGGAAATCAATTCTGTTTAACTTACCCATCAAACTGTATTAAAAATTGTTTTCTGTCTACAATCTTTTTCAAATCGATTCAATTGTCCTTTGACTTCTACTACAATCATTCAGAAGCCATGAACAACCATTCTATATAAAAAATTCTAGTACAATTCAATAAAAAGATCCAAAAAGGAAGATTACAAAATCAGTTGCGCATCTAAATCAACCTTTATTTTCTTCTTTTCTCTGTTCTTGTTTTTCTCCTGCTCATGATTCTTCCTGTCTAATATTGATAGATATAAAAAAATCAAAGAATTGTACGAATCAGTTTCATGTATCTATCATACTGTTTTTAATTTGTTCTTCTTGCTTCTAAAATTGTACAAATCAAAAATTCAATAATAAGAATCAAACAAATTTTATGGAAAGTCTATTTTACTTTTCTATTTTTCTTCTGACAGAAGATATGTTGTCGAACGAATCAAGGCTACAAAACAAATTATAATCGAATCTTACTGTTATAGTAATCGTTAATTAACATATCATACATATACATTGTTATAAATGAGAATGGAAAAATAGAAATGAACGAAACCAAAAACTCACTCTCTATCTATTCCTCCCTAGAGATATATACATACCTTCTTGATTTCTTCTTGATGAACCCACAACCACCTTAACAATATCACCACCAATAAATCCACCATTTGATCACCACCTTCTACTAATACCACCATCATTGAACCTTTGAACTTTTACAATGGTTTTAGTTGTAATCAAAACCCAAAAAATACTAATCGAAGTTTTACCATTGCTCGCTGTTATATTCGAAATCCTAGTAATAAAGATGGTAATACTTTTACGTTGCTCCCCCTTCTATTTACTACCTGTTTCGAACACCAACCCAAACATCAACTCACCTTTACACTGCAACTGCAAATCACCAAACTAATACGCTCCTATTATACTTGCTTCTGTCCATTTCCTGTTCGAAAATACCACCAACAACTCACTTGTTCTTCCACTATTCGACTGCTGTACGGCTGACTATTATCTTTCTTCTGTTTTCAAACAAACCCACTTTAAACCCACTTGTTGTTTTAGGTCCAATAATTATCAACAAAAATACTATATTCAATCGACACCACTGCAACTTTTACTTTCTTCTTGATCTTGTTCTGTCGAACACCTCCCACCATCAACTAAACCGCTATTATTTTCTTTTCGAGACCCAAACAAAACTCATGAAACCTAC
This sequence comes from Rutidosis leptorrhynchoides, assembly GCF_046630445.1. Taxonomy (NCBI): domain Eukaryota; kingdom Viridiplantae; phylum Streptophyta; class Magnoliopsida; order Asterales; family Asteraceae; genus Rutidosis; species Rutidosis leptorrhynchoides. Next base: position 149,457,888 of record NC_092342.1, read on the forward strand.
TATGTATGCTTCTGTGATGTTATAGCAGCGACAACAATGATTACAAATTGGTTAGGAGATTTTAATTATGATATAAAGGATGAAAAGATAAAGAAGATGAGGATGGTTATGATCAAGCTGTTTGTATTTGAGTGTTTTATTCTTACTTATTGGCCGACATGCTCAATCATTTAACCACTTGTTTATTTAAAGAAAAGGAGAATAAATCGATTACAGGGATTTTATTAGGCCACCATGATTATTATTTTTTATTGCTGAGAACTTACATTACCAATTAGGTCCGCTATATTTTAGTTCCTAGATTGGGCTGTCATTGAAAATAGGATGGGTTACCAAGAGAGCTGTTGTTGAACTAATTTTAAAACCCAAATTGCTCGACACAAATAAGCTGCACAGCTACTAGTTCATTTATATATATATTTTTTTACAATGCATGATAGATGATGATGAGCACGTAATAACATGATATTAAGATGAAGAATTAAGGTGATGAAAAAGATGATTGTTAAGTAATGATGATGATAGTTCATGATGGTGATGTACATGATGATGGTTACGGTGATGAGGTGAATGATACATGAAGTCAAAATGATCGATGTTAGATGATGATATATGATTTATTGATTAGATGATGTTAAGAATTATGATAATGGTGTTTAGGAAAATGATAATGATAATTGATGATCTTGATGATGATGATGATGATCGAGGTAACCGAATATGATTAAGATTATGTTATGATATGATTATGATCATGTTATGATTATGATCGTGATAGGATTATGATTATGATTATAATTTGATTATGATATTAGAATGATGATGACATTAGATAATGATAATGATGATGAGGTGATAAGTGTTTGATGAACTAGTTAATCATGCGGGTTCAAACCCGGACTTAGACATTTTTTAAAGACTATTTCTTTGAGGTATTTACTTATTACTCATTATTATTATTATTATTACTTATTATTATTATTATTATTATTATTGCAAATATATATTTTTTTCTAAAAATACATACAACTATAATACATAATACTATATGTTATCACTAAAATGATATTTATTAAACTATATATAAATTATATTAATTAATATATATATATATATATATATATATATATATATATATATATATATATATATATATATATATATATATATATATATATATATATATATATATATATATATGTATGTATATTTTTATCAAATAAACCTTAAAATAAGTTCTTATTACTAATGAAGGATAGATATTCTAATTACAAATAAATTATTAAACTACCTTAAATTTATTATATTAATATTAACAAAAGAATTAATGAAGCATATAAATCACATCACTCATAATATATAAATTGTTCGATTACCATTATATGTGTTAATATATATAAATGATATAGGTTCGTGAATCCAAGGCCAACCATGCATTGTTCAATGTCGTCATATGTATTTTTACTACAAAATACAGTATAGTGAGTTTCATTTGCTCCCTTTTTAAATGCTTTTGCAATATATTTTTGGGACTGAGAATACATGCGCTACTTTTATAAATGTTTGACGAAATAGACACAAGTACTTAAAACTACATTATATGGTTGGATTATTAAATCGAATATCGCCCCTTCAAGTCTGGTAACCTAAGAATTAGGGAAATGGCCCTTAATTGACGCGTATCCTAAAGGTAGATCTATCGGGCCCAACGAGCCCCATCCAGGGTATGGATGCTTTAGTACTTTGAGGTATTATTTTGTATATTAGCTGCGCGCTGTATACTGGGGGATATTCTATATGCATCTTCTTAAGGTCAGTTACCAGGTGTTCAATCCATATGAATGATTTTTATCTCTATGCAGTTTGCGAAATGCCTGATATGAGATGTTACTTATGAAAAAAATGAAATCTTGTGGTCTATTAAAATGATGATAATGAATGATTATGATAAACTAATGAACTCACCAACCTTTTGGTTGACACTTTAAAGCATGTTTATTCTCAGGTATGAAAGAAATCTTCCGCTGTGCATTTGCTCATTTTAGAGATATTACTTGGAGTCTTTCATGACATATTTCAAAAGACGTTGCATTCGAGTCATTGAGTTCATCAAGATTATTATTAAGTCAATTATAGTTGGATATATTAGGAAATGGTATGCATGCCGTCAACTTTCGATGAAATGAAAGTTTATCTTTTAAAAACGAATGCAATGTTGTAAAAATATATCATATAGAGGTCAAGTACCTCACGATGAAATCAACTATTATGAATCGATTATAATGTATATGAACGGGTCCTTTCATTAAACTCATGGGAGTGGGACCCATATGAGAACGGTTGCGTTAGTGTGTTTAGGTGTTGTGGATTATAGGGGAACATTCCTTACGGAATATCCCATGCAGTTGTGGTCGTGCCGATATGTGGAAGGGTGTAAGACTTGGTGTTCCCGAGCATCTACTCAGTGTTAGATGAAGGGCTTCATTAGGCTATATTGTTTGGCCTTGTGAAATTTTGGGTAGCGTGTGATCGCTAGAAACTTTTGATAAGACAATAAACCGTATGGTTTGTCCGGTAGGTATGACTTCGGGTCATTAATGTGGAGAGACGTGTGACATTGGGCGTATGGAACCCAAGAATCGAATTTCTAAATATCGGTAGAGTGTGGTGGGAGTCTGCATGACACTACGTCAGGTGCCCCCTTATACTTGTTAGTGTAATGTTCAACTCCGGTGATGGTGTGATCACTTTGTGCTTAGGGTGCCCGTGAGATACCCTTGGAAGTAGCGAAGATTACAATAGTGATTAATGGGTGATAGTAATTCGACGGTTGCGAAAGTCGAAGTTTAAGAGCATTGCGGTAAATAATTCTTATGAAGTGACGGATGAGCGAATCTTGTTGCTTTTAAGTGATAGACGGGTACAGATGATCGGTGAGCCGGTGACAGACATAATGGTCGGTCAGACCGAATGTTATGATGAAGTGTTAATATTGCGGTCGATGCAATTATTGTGTCGGATTGGTCACTCTTCTCCATAAGAGTGAGCAATTGTTGATATAGGTCCGTCAAGTGGAAGTTCGGGTGATCTCGACTGAGAAGCACGACTAATTAAGTGGAGTGGCATATACCTAGGCTTAGAGGCGTATGTAGGACTTTGGTGGAGTTTGCTTTGCGAACGATTAAGGTAGTTGATTGTGATTTGTGGTATGATGGCTCTGAGAGCCTAAGGTAAATTTGCGGTGATTTAGTGTGTATGACCAACGATGACAGTGGTCATGTGTGTCATGGAATGACAATTCCGCGGGATGTTATCATCTTGGCGGTGAGAATGTGGAGCTTAATCCTAAGTAGGGGAGTTTATACTGCTGCCCGAGGAAGCTCCGGTGGTGTTAGATCAAGTGAAGTGTAAGATTTCTTATGTAAGGTGGTCGTGTATCACCATAGTACGGTGTGAGACCAAGGGTGAAGCTTGAGATCTCGGAGTGAGAGAATGAAGTTGTCGTTGCGAGTGCTCTCAAAATGTAAATCTGGGTTGCTATGAAGCTCGGATAGTGTGAGGACCCGTCCTAATCCTCCTGGACGTAGTCATCAACATTTGGTCCCATTGCGATGATCGACTCCAAGTAATGTCCTTAACATGAGCAAATTCACAGCGGAAGACTTAATTTGTACCTGAGAATAAAAATGCTTTAAAAGGTCAACATAAAGTTGGTGAGATATAGGTTTTATTGCTAGCAGCGTTATAACTATGGACCACAAGATTTCATATACATACATAATACACTCGCAAGTGTATGGAAAAGTCGTTGAGCACTTGGTAACCATACTTAACATTTAAATCACAGCAGCATATTCTTAAATAACTACTACACCGTACCAAGTGTAGTATACAGAAACGAAGTACTGTGCAACCGTTTAAAACTGGTCGTCCAGTCCGGTTGGGGTTGTCAGGCCCGATAGATCTATCAACAGGATTCGCGTTTACGCTTCTCACGTAAATATTAGCTACCAAGTATAAAGAGATATGCCATGGTACAACTCAACGTAGAATTTATATTTTTGATCACTTGTGTTCATAACGTAAATCATTTATAAAACAGCGCATGTATTCTCAGCCCAAAATATTTAGAGTTAAAAGGGAACTATATACTCACCATACTGTATTTTGTAGTAAAAATACATATAACATCATTGAACAAGTGTAGGGTTGGCCTCGGATTCACGAACCTATATCATTTGTATTTTTTTTTATTAATACGCAAAATCGTAATCGAACAAATTTATTTATTATATCTTAATTATATATTATCTTTAATTGTTATTTTAGCAAATAATAAGTTTCATTAATAATTTAATTAATTAATTATATTTATCTTTATGTATTACATAAACTTATATAATAATAGAAAGTTGTATCTTTATATAATAATAGTAATAATAATGATAAAAATAATAATGATAATATTAATAATAATAATAATAAAATTAATGATATTGCTAAAAATAATGATACTTATGAAAAATAATGATATTAATAATAATATTATTACTAATAATAATAATAATAATAATAATAATAATAATAATAATAATAATAATAATAATAATAATAATAATAATAATAATAATAATAATAATAATAATAATAATAATTTAAACCATAGCAATACTTAATTATAAGAGCATTAACAATAATACACTTAATATCTAATGATAACATTAATAAATATAATAGTAAATAAAAAAAAAATGAAGGCTACCTTAGAAAATCGGCCCAAAAAAAATAGTGCCTCATCAGGGACTCGAACCCCCGACCACTCGTAACCCGCTAACACCCTAAACCATGGCTCTGTCGCCTATTATCTGTTTTAAATCCTCCTCCAGTTCATTATATCCCGTTTTATTATTAGATATCTATATTTCTTCCTCTTCCTTATGTTCAATCGACAGAACCCAGATACATAAACCAGTAATTAATAAATAAAACGTTTCTATTTTGAAGTCAACACAAAAATTTCAAGTTGTGGCAAATTAACACACAACAAAAGAAAATTAAAAACAGCGACATCTGTTGTTTGAACACCACGAAGAACACCAACACTGATTTTTAATTTAAAGTCAGTTTTAGCTCACGTTTCCTATATGAGATAAATTCCAAATCATTGTTAAAAACTCTCTGTATCATTAATTCAACTTAAAACTTGATAATGGATTCGAATTCTGCCACAATAACCTCGTTTGACCTTTTCAATCGAAAAACAAGATCTCAAAATTAAAACACATAAGAATAAATTGGAGTTTGTAAATTTACAGTTAAATCAACTAAATGATTCCTAACAATATCTCATTAATAGATTTTGAAATTTAATACAAAATTATCATGATTTAATTATGATGTCGAAACAGAGCAGATAACCCCCTTCGGTTCCCCTTTCTGATTAAATTTTGTAATTGTAGAGCTGTATATAAAGGGAGAAATCGTTTATCTGCTGCAGTATCATGATGTAATTGATATTTGTTTGTATCATGAATTTAACCGACCCAATCCCACGAGTAAACAGGCCATAGATAAGAAGACAAAGAAAAAGAATTCTGATAAAGATATCAAGATAGTTACGCGTAAATATATCTGTAGTTAATTTAGTCTTTAATAACTATATATATAATTTAGTATTTATATGTATTTATAGTATCTGTATTTTTTAAAAAAAATTCCGTATCTAACTCTATATCTCTAAACTTAATTTTAGTATTAAATAAAAAAAATGTTAATATATTATAATGTTGTTATTAATTTAAAAAAAATATTATAATAGAATAATAATATTAATAATAATATCAATATAATGCTAATGATAAATATAATCATATTATTAACTTAAATCATTATTATAATAATGATGATTTAGTAATAACATAAAAATACTTATATTATTGGCGATAATAATAATGTTATAAATTTTATCACATTATTTGTATCAAATTTCATATCTAATAATATTAATAAAACTAATGTTAATAAAAATCATATAAATAGTAATGATATTAATATCATAATAATATTAATAAGAATACTGATAAAAATAATTATTTTTAGTAATTAAGTTATTATAATAACTTATACACAACAATTATATATATGTTATTTATATATTATTATATAATCATAATTATTAATAGGGATCATATATATTTGTTTATTTTGATAATATTTAATTGTTCGTGAATCGTCAAGCATGGTCAAAGGGTAACTCATTACATGAATATAGATTTCAAACTTTCTAGACTCATTATTACAGGTTTTTGCTTATCGTGTCGGAAACATATAGAGATTAGGGTTTAAATTTGGTCGGAAATTTCCGGGTCGTTACAGTACCCACCCCGTTAAAGAAATTTCGTCCCCGAAATTTGGTAGAGGTTGTCATAAATAATAATAGGAATGTTTTCATGACGATTATGAGGTGATAATGGAGTTTTATCATTATTGAGAGATATAGATAAAACGATTCGATCATGTGAAGCGTACAAGTGAAGTTATCACAAAAGAGCGAAATGTGTAAATAAATATATTCGTTTCAACCGATGACGTAGTTACTGTTGATTTCCGGGATTTAAGGGATTTAAAGAAAATCTTACGTAATAAGATTTGGTTCTTCGGCGATTTAGAAAATCAAAATCTTCTTTAATTAATGCAATAATCTGTTCCTGATTTCTCTGTCGGATATATTGCTATAAATCCACCCCCTTCGTTTTTCTTATTCTCCACACCTTTTATTCTTTCTTCCTTTACTCATTCTTAATATGTTCCATCCAATCCTGATTCTTATTATACTTATAACCTTCATATCTTTCATTCTTCTTTTTCATTTGCCGCCAGAAGAATCTATTCAATTTTATGATTTTCTTGGAATTATAATGTTTCTTATTCTCCCGTGTCTTTACGTCGCAATACGTATTGATATACACGGTTTGTAGTTTCTGGGTGATTATTGGGTTTTATATCTTCCCTTATACTTCGATGTCCTTGCTTTTATTTTCTATAATCATTATCATCCACAGTTAATACTCTCTTCCATTTACTGCGATTTATACTCCAATTTCTATTTCGGAGCTTCATTCTTTTTCTTTTCCTCCTTTTCAACTAAGCATCTTTTGTAATGGTCCGGAATTCGTAGGTATGAAATTCGAAATGAATATAGTTAATGTCCTAAGAAAGAATTGGTAATGGCACGATTTTTGATTTGTCAAATTACCAGAATATCCTGGAAAAGACCGAATCATCAAGAGAATATTTTCTTGATATGTTTAGAGATTGGATAGATTGTAAGAGCCGTGTAACATGGCACATGATGATGGTACTGTGAATCATCACATTCCATTAGAAATGCAACATGACTTACTGTAATATAATGAAGTTGATCAAGTTTCATTATATTATACTAATTCACGCATCAGTTCCCAACACTGCTTCAAAACATTCATATTTTAAACTTGAAGATTTCAGAATTTAGAACTAACACAGTTTCTTTTATGTTGTAACACAGATATTACGGGGAGATAGATGATTGCAGATAGGAATAGTTGTGAAAATATCTTTAGAAATATGGAGAATATGTATAGCGGAAAATATGAAGATATCTTATAATATCTAAGATAAGATGATGATGAATAATATCATCTGAAAAAGTTTAGAATAAGGAGTAGGGTTCATACTGACGGTTTCAACAGACACTGAATCATTTGCATTATTTGAAGGCAGGTTCATTCCTTGTATTTGTTCTTTGTTTCCTTCACGGTTAGCTCAATCTATTTTTCAGCACTAAATTTTCTATCGGGCGTTCCTAACATTCCCTTCTTTATCATCAAACATTTGGCCATTTAGGCCATCTAAAATTTTACTGTTTCCTCTGCATTTAATGCAGTCATATCTGAATCGTCGATTATCAATCCGAGGTGTTTTTGGGCGAATTGTGTTTTTAGATGATTAAATGCTGATGAAAAAATGGCGGAGTATGAAAGGTTCCCCGGTAACGATGAGGAAAACCAATCGTATATATCAAAGTTATAATAAGACTTTTTCGAATGAAAGGTCGAAGTTGTTCTGCTGAAGCTGTGATAAAATTGGCTACTTTGAAAAGGAATCGTAAGGTTGTTTTTGCTAATAAATGCTAAAGAATTACGTGTTAAACTATGACTTTGGGTTCAAGAGTTTTTCATGTGTATAGATCTTTTCTTCTGTAGATGAAGTGCGGTCGGTTCAGCTTCTCGATTGAGGTATTTTCAAGAATCCTGATAGGTTTGTACGCGAATTGTAAATGTCGAGATACAAATGAGGTTTAGGATGAAATCAAGTGGCAAACTTGAAGAATTGTTTAGTTTCATATGTTATAATCAATATTTTAATTCATTTTACTTGTCCATAGTTAGCAGTCTATCAGTCCAATTGTCTAATGGTCCAATAGTTCAACAGTTCAATATATTCATATATAATTTAATATATATAATTAATACGTATCGTGACCCGTGTACCGGTCTCAGTGTCGATCACAATCAAAGTATATATATATTTTGGAATCAACCTCAACCCTGTATAGCCAACTCCAACATTCACATATAGAGTGTCTATGGTTGTTCCGAGATATATATATAGATGGGTCGATATGATAGGTCGAAACCTTGTGTACGTGTCCCGTTATTTAAAGTGCGTAAAATAAATAACAGAACTTAAATGACAATAAATTAAATTGCGATAAAATGTAATACGGAATTAACAGTTAGCTGGGAACAGTTAACTAGGAACAGTTAGCGTGGATTCCTAACAGAATTTCTCATAATTAATTTGTTTGTTTCTAACACTTTTTATTTTGTCCAATATTTTCTTCATTATGCCACTTGTTGGATTCTGATAGATAAAAATCCAAATATGAAATTTGAATAAAAAAATGGTTATTCGGTGGTGAACAGATACGAATATCGGTGGTTGTAAGTAGAATAGCAAATGACCATTGAATCAGATTCGAAGAATATACACTGTAACTTATTAATGTGAGATCTAAATATTCCTCGGGTACTACCTACCCGTTAAAATATTTTCATCATTAACAGTTTGTACGAAAGAATTTTTTTTTAATTACAATCTTTATGAAAATATACTTGCATATATATTTTCTTCAGATGCAATTATGGATTTAATGAGTCAATAAGATATTAAACTCATTTGATTTATCGTTAATACCAGATTACATAATTTCTAACTTTAGAAATTACATAATCGTCATATCGAACGGAGATAATTGATGTGGAATGATATGTAAAGTGAGGATAATCAATGTAGAACGTTATGTAGAAAGAAAATAATGTAAATAGAACAATACGTAGAACGGTGATTATGCTTGAGGTATAGTTTGTGACGTGGAGGTTTACGACGCGGTTGTGGTTGAGGGTGATATGGGTACTGTCGGTGTTGATGATGGTGGTACGGATTATGCTGCTGGTGCTGCTGCTGGTGTTTGTAACCTTCGCACCATATTCTCCAAAGCCGTCACGCGAGCGCGAAGTTCGTTAACTTCTGCTAGTACACCGGGATGATTGGTGGTTGGAGTGAGCGAATGAACAAGATCTGAAATATGGGATAGTATATAATCGTGACGAGATACTCTAGAAATGAGAGAGAAAATGGTTTCTCGAACAGGTTCGCCGGTAAGTGCTTCAGGTTCATCGCCAAGAGGGCAATTTGGTGGATGGAAGGGATCACCCTCTTCATGTCTCCAGTGACTTAGTATATTACGAACCCACCCCCAATTCATCCAGAATAGATGATGGGAGATTGGTTGATCCATTCCAGTGATGCTGCCTTCAGAGCTTGAATGAAAATCCATATCGGCATAGCTGTCATAATCTGAGGAATTCGAACTAGATGCGGAATCCATCTTGTATAATCGGAAAAATGAATTTTTGGTATGAAATAGATTATAGAAGTTAGATTTGGTACTCTTCCATACATACTTTACATATGTATATATAATACCAAAATCCCGTAAATTACGGAGAATCTTTGAAAAGATGTCAACTAAAGTCCAAAGTAACAGATATGCTAAGATATGAATTTTGTCTATACACTATCGATGCACTAAATGCAGTAAGACGTGTATAGACTTATGAATGATAAGCAGGCAATTCCCTAAGGATAATAAGCAAATAATTTACGACTAGAAATGATAAGCAAAACTTTTGACATGCAGGCACGGTCGAAGTCCAGACTCATTAATATATCCTAACAGCTACTAGTTAGACACACTAATGCAAGACCTGGTTCACTAAGACCACCGCTCTGATACCAACTGTGAGGACCCGTCCTAATCCTCCTGGACGTAGTCATCAACATTTGGTCCCATTGCGATGATCGACTCCAAGTAATGTCCTTAACATGAGCAAATGCACAGTGGAAGACTTAATTTGTACGTGAGAATAAACATGCTTTAAAAGGTTAACATAAAGTTGGTGAGATATAGGTTTTATTGCTAGTAGCGTTATAACTATGGACCACAAGATTTCATATACATACATAATACACTCGCAAGTGTATGGAAAAGTCGTTGAGCACTTGGTAACCATACTTAACATTTAAATCACAGCAGCATATTCTTAAATAACTACTACACCGTACCAAGTGTAGTATACAGAAACGAAGTACTGTGCAACCGTTTAAAACTGGTCGTCCAGCCCGGTTGGGGTTGTCAGGCCCGATAGATCTATCAACAGGATTCGCGTTTACGCTTCTCACGTAAATATTAGCTACCAAGTATAAAGAGATATGCCATGGTACAACTCAACGTAGAATTTATATTTTTGATCACTTGTGTTCATAACGTAAATCATTTATAAAACAGCGCATGTATTCTCAGCCCAAAATATTTAGAGTTAAAAGGGAACTATATACTCACCATACTGTATTTTGTAGTAAAAATACATATAACATCATTGAACAAGTGTAGGGTTGGCCTCGGATTCACGAACCTATATCATTTGTATTTTTTTTTATTAATACGCAAAATCGTAATCGAACAAATTTATTTATTATATCTTAATTATATATTATCTTTAATTGTTATTTTAGTAAATAATAAGTTTCATTAATAATTTAATTAATTAATTATATTTATCTTTATGTATTACATAAACTTATATAATAATAGAAAGTTGTATCTTTATATAATAATAGTAATAATAATGATAAAAATAATAATGATAATATTAATAATAATAATAATAAAATTAATGATATTGCTAAAAATAATGATACTTATGAAAAATAATGATATTAATAATAATATTATTACTAATAATAATAATAATAATAATAATAATAATAATAATAATAATTTAAACCATAGCAATACTTAATTATAAGAGCATTAACAATAATACACTTAATATCTAATGATAACATTAATAAATATAATAGTAAATAAATATAAAAAAAATGAAGGCTACCTTAGAAAATCGGCCCAAAAAAAATAGTGCCTCATCAGGGACTCGAACCCCCGACCACTCGTAACCCGCTAGCACCCTAAACCATGGCTCTGTCGCCTATTATCTGTTTTAAATCCTCCTCCAGTTCATTATATCCCGTTTTATTATTAGATATCTATATTTCTTCCTCTTCCTTATGTTCAATCGACAGAACCCAGATACATAAACCAGTAATTAATAAATAAAACGTTTCTATTTTGAAGTCAACACAAAAATTTCAAGTTATGGCAAATTAACACACAACAAAAGAAAATTAAAAACAGCGACATCTGTTGTTTGAACACCACGAAGAACACCAACACTGATTTTTAATTTAAAGTCAGTTTTAGCTCACGTTTCCTACATGAGATAAATTCCAAATCGTTGTTAAAAACTCTCTGTATCATTAATTCAACTTAAAACTTGATAATGGATTCGAATTCTGCCACAATAACCTCGTTTGACCTTTTCAATCGAAAAACAAGATCTCAAAATTAAAACACATAAGAATAAATTGGAGTTTGTAAATTTACAGTTAAATCAACTAAATGATTCCTAACAATATCTCATTAATAGATTTTGAAATTTAATACAAAATTATCATGATTTAATTATGATGTCGAAACAGAGCAGATAACCCCCTTCGGTTCCCCTTTCTGATTAAATTTTGTAATTGTAGAGCTGTATATAAAGGGAGAAATCGTTTATCTGCTGCAGTATCATGATGTAATTGATATTTGTTTGTATCATGAATTTAACCGACCCAATCCCACGAGTAAACAGGCCATAGATAAGAAGACAAAGAAAAAGAATTCTGATAAAGATATCAAGATAGTTACGCGTAAATATATCTGTAGTTAATTTAGTCTTTAATAACTATATATATAATTTAGTATTTATATGTATTTATAGTATCTGTATTTTTTAAAAAAAATTCCGTATCTAACTCTATATCTCTAAACTTAATTTTAGTATTAAATAAAAAAAAATGTTAATATATTATAATGTTGTTATTAATTTAAAAAAAATATTATAATAGAATAATAATATTAATAATAATATCAATATAATGCTAATGATAAATATAATCATATTATTAACTTAAATCATTATTATAATAATGATGATTTAGTAATAACATAAAAATACTTATATTATTGGCGATAATAATAATGTTATAAATTTTATCACATTATTTGTATCAAATTTCATATCTAATAATATTAATAAAACTAATGTTAATAAAAATCATATAAATAGTAATGATATTAATATCATAATAATATTAATAAGAATACTGATAAAAATAATTATTTTTAGTAATTAAGTTATTATAATAACTTATACACAACAATTATATATATGTTATTTATATATTATTATATAATCATAATTATTAATAGGGATCATATATATTTGTTTATTTTGATAATATTTAATTGTTCGTGAATCGTCAAGCATGGTCAAAGGGTAACTCATTACATGAATATAGATTTCAAACTTTCTAGACTCATTATTACAGGTTTTTGCTTATCGTGTCGGAAACATATAGAGATTAGGGTTTAAATTTGGTCAGAAATTTCCGGGTCGTTACAGATAGTACTATTGAGTAGGTACAAGTTAGATAGAGTCGTAGTTGCTGTATTTTCCCTGTCAGGAAACGAGATCGTGGAAATTGTCAGTGGATTATTCCACTTTATGGATGATTGTGAGGCGGGGAGTTCTGATTCCAATTGTCTCGCATAGAGACGTACATATGTTGTTTGTTTGTTAGAGTGTGTTCCCCGGTGATACGACCCATTAGTTACATTGAAATGTCAAGGCCATCCTTCACGGATGGTCTAGGTAAGAGGATTCACCTGGTGTTGGTGAATATTTTGTGGGTCGTGTGGCGAATTTCGAATTTGTTGTGATGATAATTCGCCGTTGACGGGATTCTAGTATATGAATAGTCTCCATGCTAGTACTAGGAAATCGTCTTGCGTGGTTATATTGTAGGGTTTATAGGAGAAACCTGTGTCGAGTGTTGACGTGTTGTCTAGCTAGCTCGTGGTGTATTATTGTCGTCCTGGATTAATCCAGTGGTAGATAGTTGTGTGCAGATCAATTGATGAGAAAGTTTGTGTCCCTAGTGTGATTATTTGGTGATACCGAAATTTCTTCGTCGAAGGGATGACCCGATAGTAGAGAAGGGGGAAGTTGGTTCTTGATTCAGAGACCGTTCATGATTGGTTGGTTGATGAGTCATTGAAGTATGGAGTTTTGACACGGCATGAATCCTTCTTGATTTAGATTAATGCAAGATATGGTTCATTTCGTAGTGGACCTAGTAGATCGCTTTGGGTGATATAGCAGTGGATGTAGCTTGTGGCGAGTTGTAGCCGAGACAACTTGAAGGGATATATGGTGTTTTTCGTATTTCCTAAGTGGGAATTTTATACGTTGAGTGTATGAGATATCTCTTGCTGTGGTAGTGCACGCTAGTGATTATTAGCGTGTGGCGAGATCTTCGAATATACGGAAGATATTATGGATGTCGGGCTTGGTTATGTTTCGTGGGATCGTGAGGCGTAGTTCCTAGTTGTAGGTAAGTGAGAAGGCTTTGGAGCACTTACATCTTGTTAAACGATGAGGATTATAAAGGGACGTGATCTAGGCTAAGTGGGGGAGAGTTGTAACATCTCGTTTTCTGTTATGCGTTATTGTGGACGTCATTTGAGTTACAAGGTATGTAATCGTATCTTTTGACCCCAAATAAAGTTTGAATTAATGTTTTAGAACCTTACCATTGGAAAGTAGACTGATAATGCTAAAAACGAACATATATTTTATAGCATTATCCCTCAAGAAAGACAAGCTTTTAGTTGCAATTGTCCTATTTACAAGTGATATTCGTTTAAATAATAAAAGGTGAAGACAAAAGATAGATTCGATGAATTGAAGACGCAAACGACCAAAAAGCTCAAAAGTACAAAATACAATCAAAGTGGTTCCAATTATTGATAAGAAACGTCTAAAAAATACAAGAGTACAAGATTCAAAATGCAAAGTACAAGATATTAAATTGTACGCAAGGACGTTCGAAAATCCGGAACCGGGACCAGAGTCAACTCTCAACGCTCGACGCAACGGACTAAAAATTACAAGTTAACTATGTATATAAATATAATATAATATATAATTAATTATATAAATTATATATATATATATATTATATTTATATATTAAAACTGTCGGCAAAGAAGATCCAAAAAGGGATGAGCTGTAAAAGCAAACTCCGCGACTTGCGGAGTTTGAAAGGGAAATATACCGCGACTCGCGGAGCCCCAAATTCTGAAACTGCCTATAAAAGCCAGCGAATTCGACGAGTTTTATATATCTTTTTCTTCTCCTCATTCATACGTAATATATATATATATATATATATATATATATATATATATATATATATATATATATATATATATATATATATATATATATATATATATATATATATATATATATATATATATTATAATTTTAATTTTAATTTTAATTTTAATTATAATAATAAGGGTATGTTAGCGAATGTTGTAAGGGTGTAAGTCGAAATTCTGTCCGTGTAATGCTACGCTATTTTTAATCATTGTAAGTTATGTTCAACCTTTTTAATTTAATGTCTCGTAGCTAAGTTATTATTATGCTTATTTAATCCGAAGTAATCATGATGTTGGGCTAAATACTAAAATTGGGTAATTGGGCTTTGTACTATAATTGGGGTTTGGACAAAAAAACGACACTTGTGGAAATTAGACTATGGACTATTAATAGGCTTTATATTTGTTTAACTAAATGATAGTTTGTTAATTTTAATATAAAGATTTGCAATTGGACGTCCCTATAAATAACCATATACACTCGATCGGACACCATGGGCGGGATATTTATATGTACGAATAATTGTTCATTTAACCGGACACGGGAATGAATTAATAGTCTATGGAATTATTAAAACAGGGGTGAAATTATGTACAAGGACACTTGGCATAATTGATAACAAAGTATTAAAACCTTGGGTTACACGCAGTAGATAACCTGGTGTAATTATTAAACAAAGTAATAAAACCTTTTTACAGTTTAAGTCCCCAATTAGTTGGAATATTTGACTTCGGGTATAAGGATAATTTGACGAGGATACTCGCACTTTATATTTATGACTGATGGACTGTTATGGACAAAAACCAGACGGACATATTGAATAATCCAGGACAAAGGACAATTAACCCATGGGCATAAAACTAAAATCAACACGTCAAACATCATGATTACGGAAGTTTAAATAAGCATAATTATTTTATTTCATATTTAATTTCCTTTATTTTATATTTAATTGCACTTCTAATTATCGCACTTTTATTTATTGTCATTGTATTTAATTGCACTTTTAATTATCGTACTTTTTAATTATCGCAATTTTATTTTATCACACTTTTATTTATCGCAATTTCATTATCGTTATTTACTTTACGCTTTAAATTAAGTTATATTTATTTTTAATATTTTACATTAGGTTTTAACTGCGACTAAAGTTTTTAAAATCGACAAACCGGTCATTAAACGGTAAAAACCCCCCTTTTATAATAATAATATTACTTATTTATATATTTGTATTTTTATAAATTAAAACTAATATAGCGTTAAGCTTTGGTTAAAGATTTTTCCCTGTGGAACGAACCGGACTTACTAAAAACTACACTACTGTACGATTAGGTACACTGCCTATAAGTGTTGTAGCAAGGTTTAAGTATATCCATTCTTTAAATAAAAAAATATCTTGTATAAAATTGTATCGTATTTAATAGTATTTCCTAGTAAAATATACACTATTTCATATACACCTCGCATAACATCAAGTATTTTTGGCGCCGCTGCCGGGGAACAAAATCTAGCTTAAAAGCCGGAAGCGCAACGCTAAATATAAAAAAAAAGATTTTTATTTTTAGTTTACTTTTATAAAAATACGTTTTTGTAAAAATACGTTTTAAATATTCGAAAATATAAAAAGAAAAACAAAAATATAAATATAAATATTTTTAAGAGTTTGTTAAATATTTAAGTTTTATAAAGTTTCTTTATTTTTATTTTATAAAAATATAAGTTTTATTTAAATATTTTGTGTTTATTTAAAATATAAAATCAAAACCGAAATATATATATATATATATATATATATATATATATATATATATATATATATATATATATATATATATATATATATATATATATATATATATATATATATATATAAATCTAGTTTTAAGATTTTTATTTATAAAAGTATAAAATATTTCTATTTTTATTTTAGTTTTTAAAATATAAGTTTTATTAAATTTATATAAATATATTAATTAAAAACAAAAAAAATAATTACGAAACCTGTCAAATGAAACCACCTAATCTGAAATTTCATACCTCGCGACTCGCGGAGTTTGTTGCCAGGTGTACCGCAACTCGCGGAGCCACCCTGACACGACCAGAAACCCTAATCGCATTAATTACGGAGTATTATTAATTATTATTATTAATAAACCCTAAATTAGTTAATTAATTTATTATTTAGTTTAAGTTTTAATTATTTTGTAATAATTAATTTTAATTAGTTTTATTTATATATATAAAAGTAATAGTTTTATAAAATAAATAATATAAAAATAATATTTTTATAAAAATTGTACTTTTTACAACTTTAAGTTTATTTTTATATTTTGTATCTTTTTATTTGTTTATTCGTAATATTTGTATTTTTCGCTCATAATTAGTTTTAAGTTATAGTTTTTGCCATAATTATTTTTACTTCTAGATTTTTAGGCTTTGCCGTAAATTCCCTTAAGTGCTTTTTCTTTAGACTAAGATTTAGGTGCTCTAGAATTTTGCGACGCCTTTTTAAGTTTTAGTTCCTTTTTAAGTTATTTCCATTTGGGATATAGTTTTTCTTGTAAGCTTTAATATTTTTAGATGCAACTTTTAATTTTTAGTTTTTAGTTCCTTTTTAAGTTTTGACGCACTACTTTCTTATTTTTATTTTTCGAAGCCTTTTACCTATGTATCAATTATCACTCCAATTAGTAATCTCAATTTGCAATTTTAATTTTAAGTTAGTGATAGTAATAAGGTTGGGTTAGTCGAGTGTTTTAAAGTTTTATAGTCACTCTTTTTCTTTCTTATTTTTCGACGCCTTTTATTTTTCAACCCTTTTCTTTTTCGACCTTTTTCGACGCGCTCTTTTTCTTTCTCATTTCTCGACATTCTAGTTTTAGGACTTAGAATTTATTCTATTTCTTCTCTAAATTTCTTTAAATTACGAAAATTTATTTTAAGTGGTTAAATTGATAGACATCAAAATTTTCTGGTTCGTAGTAATAATTGGATTTGTACGTGGACCGGGTTATTGGAGCCAAACAGTACTCAATTATATTGAGACCAAACGAATCCTGCCCCTCTGCTGCATCTTTTGGCTATTCAAAACGTGGGCAAAATCAGAAAAGTCTATTAATTGGATAACTTATATAATTTTTCTTTCCTTTTAAAAACTAATAGGATATTCAGTGAATGCACCGAGCAAGACGTTCACCACCTTTTGTACGTTCACCACCTGTAACCAGATCAAGACATCTAACAAATATTGTCGCCGTTGATTTTTCTTTAGAATCGTCATCCAGTCGACCAAGTACTCCAATTCAAATTTCCGATAATCCATTTTTTGAACCCAACCTCACAATTGAGAATCCGAAGAATATTCAGGGACGATTCATAGATCCTGAACCATTAATTTTTCCTCCGGAACCACCAATCATTCAAACAGAGATTGTTGAGGAACGAACCATTAAATCAGAATCCTCTAGTGATTCAGATTCAACAAATTCAATCATGGAGAATCTGGAACCTTTAAGTATGGAAGACCGAATGAGAGCTAAACGCACTGGCCAAGGTCACGCAATTACTCATCCAGCCATTAATGCGCCAGATTATGAAATCAAAGGACAAATTCTACATATGGTGACTAATCAATGCCAATTTAGTGGTGCGCCGAAGGAAGATCCAAATGAACATCTTCGTACCTTTAATAGGATCTGTACTTTATTTAAAATAAGAGAAGTAGAAGATGAACAGATATATCTCATGTTATTTCCCTGGACTTTAAAGGGAGAAGCCAAAGATTGGTTGGAATCATTACCTGAAGGGGCGATTGATACATGGGACGTTTTAGTTGAAAAATTTCTTAAACAATTCTTTCCGGCATCTAAAGCCATAAGACTTCAAGGAGAAATTGTTACGTTCACACAGAAATCGAATGAAACTCTATATGAGGCGTGGACTAGATTTGGAAAGTTATTAAGAGGATGTCCGCAACATGGTTTAGACACCTGTCAAATAGTACAAATATTCTACCAAGGATGCGACATCACTACAAGGAAAGACATAGATATTGCAGCTGGTGGTTCTATTATGAAGAAAACCGAAACTGATGCTTATAAAATTATTGATAACACTGCTTCCCACTCACATGAGTGGCACCAAGAAAAAGATATCGTTAGATCATCTAAAGCAGCTAGAGCCGA
Source organism: Rutidosis leptorrhynchoides (assembly GCF_046630445.1). Taxonomy (NCBI): domain Eukaryota; kingdom Viridiplantae; phylum Streptophyta; class Magnoliopsida; order Asterales; family Asteraceae; genus Rutidosis; species Rutidosis leptorrhynchoides. The sequence continues at coordinate 149,477,005 of NC_092342.1, forward strand.
TTCTAGCCATGACTTAGATTCCATTTCCGCAAAGATAGACGCTGTCGAGAGATGAATGGAAAAGATGACTAAAGATATTCACTCAATACGAATTAGTTGTGAGCAGTGTGGAGGACCACATTTGACAAAAGATTGTCTCAGTATTGAACTAACAATGGAACAAAGAGAGAATATTTCATACATAAGTCAAAGGCCTGGAAATAATTATCAGAATAATTATCAACCGCCAAGACCGATTTACAATCAAAACTAGAATTATAACCGAAATGTTCCATACAACAACCAACAAGGTCCTAGCAATCAACAAGTATCCAATAATACTTACAATCAGCAAAGACCTAATTTTCAAAACAAACCACAAACCGATGATAAAAAGCCGAATTTAGAAGATATGATGACGAAGCTAGTTGAAACTCAAACACAGTTTTTCACATCTCAAAAACAAACTAATGAACAAAATGCTCAAGCATTTAGAAATCAACAAGCTTCTATTCAAAATCTGGAACAAGAAGTAAGTAACCTAGCAAGGTTAATAGGTGAAAGAAAACCGGGAAGTTTACCTAGTGATACAAATGCTAACCCCCGGAATGAAACAGCTAAAGCCATTACCACAAGAAGTGGTATTACACTTAAACCTCCTGAAATACCTGTAACTTCTGATGAAGCTATTCCTACTCCACAAGAACCACAACCTGAACAAGATAAGGAAAAAGAACCGGTAGTTGAAAAGGTTAATGAAGATAACACAGTTAAGGCTAAACCTTATGTTAAACCATACCAACCACCACTTCCTTACCCGAGTAAAATGAAAAAAGAGAAACTTGAAGTTGAGCAATCCAAATTCTTGGACATGTTTAAACAAATAAATGTCAATCTTCCTTTCATTGATGTAATTTCAGGAATGCCTAGATATGCTAAATTTCTGAAAGATCTAATCTCGAATAGAAAGAAAATGGAAGAACTCTCGGCCGTTACTATGAATGCTAATTGTTCAGCAGTGCTGTTGAATAAGATACCAGAAAAACTATCTGATCCAGGAAGTTTCACAATTCCATGTTTTCTGGGTAGTCTTAGTTCAATAGAAGCATTGGAAGACTTAGGTGCTAGTATAAATTTAATTCCGTATTCACTATACGCTAAACTAGACCTTAGAGAATTGAAACCAACAAGAATAAGTATACAACTAGCCGATCGATCAATAAAATATCCTAGAGGGATAATGGAGAACATGCTAGTTAAAGTTGGTACTTTAGTATTTCCAGTAGATTTTGTTGTTCTAGACATGGAAGAAGATTCTCAAGTTCCTCTCATATTAGGAAGACCATTCTTAAACACGGCTAAAGCAATGATAGACGTGTTTGGTAAGAAACTGACCCTAAGTATAGAGGACGAGAGTGTTACCTTTTCAGTTGATAAAGCAATGCAACAATCGCAATCTATAGATGATACATGCTATTATATTCAAACTATAGATTCACATGCAGAATTGTTAAAAGAATTTCCAGAATTACAAGGAACAGGAGAATGTTCTTTAGGAGAAGGAACTGAACCAATTGATGAAACTGAAATGTTAGCTACACTAATGGCTAATGGATATGAACCAACAATAGAAGAAATTCAAATGCTAAAAGAGGAAGACAGATATCGATATAAATCATCGATAGAAGAACCACCGACATTAGAGTTAAAGCCACTTCCAAACCATTTGTAATACGCTTATTTACATGGTGAATCTGAATTACCTGTAATAATATCGTCTTCTCTTACTGAAAATGAAAAATCTCAACTCATTTCTGTATTAAAAGCTCATAAACCAGCCATTGCATGGAAGATTCATGATATCAAAGGAATAAGTCCTTCATATTGCACACATAAAATCCTTATGGAAGAAGGTCATAAAACGTATGTGCAACGCCAACGAAAACTAAATCCTAATATGCAAGATGTTGTTAAAAAAGAAATTATTAAACTGCTTGATGCAGGTTTAATTTATCCAATTTCTGATAGTCCATGGGTAAGCCCAGTTCAATGCGTGCCTAAGAAGGGTGGCATAACTGTTATTACAAATGAGAAAAATGAGCTTATTCCTACTAGGACTGTAACAGGGTGGCGTGTGTGTATTGATTATAGAAAATTAAATGACGCCACCAGAAAAGATCACTTTCCCTTACCTTTCATTGATCAAATGTTGGAAAGCTTAGCCGGAAACAGTTACTATTGTTTTCTAGATGGTTTTTCCGGATATTATCAAATTCCAATAGCACCCGAAGACCAAGAGAAAACCACGTTCACGTGCCCTTATGGTACTTTTGCTTACAAACGCATGCCATTTGGACTTTGCAACGCCCCTGCAACCTTTCAAAGGTGCATGATGGAGATTTTTCATGACATGATAGAAGAATGCATGGAAGTTTTCATGGATGACTTTTCAGTCTTCGGTGATACTTTTGAAACATGTCTAGCTAATCTTGAACGAATGCTTATTAGATGCGAACAATCAAATCTAGTACTTAATTGGGAGAAATGCCATTTCATGGTTAAAGAAGGCATCGTTCTGGGTCATAAAATTTCAAAGGAATGAATTGAAGTGGATAGAGCTAAAGTAGATGTAATTGCTAAACTTCCACATCCCACCAATGTTAGAGGAGTTAGGAGTTTTCTAGGGCATGCCGGTTTTTACCGACGTTTCATTAAAGATTTTTCTAAAATTGCCACTCCTATGAATAAACTCCTAGAAAAGGATGCTCCATTCATCTTTTCAGATGAATGCATCAAATCTTTTAATATTCTTAAAGAAAAACTCACTAATGCGCCGATCATGATAGCTCCAAATTGGAATCTACCGTTTGAACTTATGTGCGATGCAAGTGATTTTGCAATGGGAGTCGTTTTAGGACAAAGGATTGAAAAACGATTTCAACCTATTTATTATGCTAGTAAGACGTTACAAGGAGCATAAACGAATTACACAACCACTGAAAAAGAACTCCTTGCTATTGTCTTTGCTTTTGACAAATTTCGTTCATATCTCGTTCTAGCTAAAACGGTGGTCTATACCGACCATTCTGCTCTTAGATACCTATTTTCGAAACAAGATGCTAAACCAAGATTAATCCGTTGGATCTTACTCTTACAAGAGTTTGATATTGAAATCCGAGATAAAAGAGGAGCAGAAAATCTCGCCACTGATCATCTTTCTCGTCTTGAAAATCCCGAATTAGAAGTTCTAAATGAATCGGCCATAAAAGACAACTTTCCTGATGAATATCTATTGAAGATAGATCATAATGAAATTCCATGGTTTGCAGACTATGTAAACTACTTAGTATGTGGATTCCTTGAAAAAGGATTATCGTACCAAAAACGAAAGAAATTCTTCAGTGATATAAAACACTATTTCTGAGAAGATCCACATTTGTTTAAAAGTTGTCCAAATAGAATAATACGCCGATGTGTATTCGGAGATGAAGCTAGTAAAATTTTAAACCATTGTCACACAGGACCAACAGGAGGGCATTATGGGCCTCAACTAACAGCAAGAAAAGTTTATGATGCTGGATTCTATTGGCCTACAATTTACAAAGACGCACACCTTCTTTGCAAATCCTGTGATGCTTGTCAAAGGGCCGGAAAAATAAGTCAACGTGATAAAATGCCACAAAATGTCATTCAAGTATGTGAAGTATTTGACATTTGGGGTATTGACTTTATGGGTCCATTTCCAAAATCTCATAATAATCTCTACATTCTCGTTGCCATTGATTATGTATCTAAATGGGCGGAAGCACAAGCTCTCCCAACTAACAATGCACGAGTTGTAGTCAACTTTTTAAAACGTCTTTTTGCAAGGTTTGGAACACCGAAAGCTTTAATAAGTGATCAGGGAACTCATTTCTGTAATAATCAACTTGAGAAAGTTCTCAAAAGATATGGAGTAATTCATAAAATCTCCACCGCATATCATCCACAAACAAGTGGACAAGTTGAAAATACCAACCGAGCTTTAAAACGTATTCTAGAGAAAACCGTAGGACCAAATCCGAAGGAATGGTCCATTAAGTTGGAGGATGCACTCTGGGCTTTTAGAACAGCCTACAAAACTCCAATTGGTACCACACCTTTTAGACTCGTTTACGGAAAAGCATGTCATCTTCCAGTAGAAATTGAACACAAAGCATTTTGGGCTTTGAAGACATGTAATCTTGATTTACATGAAGCTGGACGTCTACGGTTAAGTCAACTAAACGAATTAGAAGAATTAAGACATGAAGCATACGAAAATTCGTTAATCTATAAGGAAAGAACAAAGAAATGGCATGATAAAAGAATCAGAAGTTCAAAAGAATTTAAAGAAGGAGACAGAGTTCTTCTTTTCAATTCACGATTCAAGCTATTTCCTGGAAAATTGAAATCAAGATGGTCTGGACCATTCATAGTCAAAAGAGTTTTCCCATACGGAACAGTAGAATTAATAAATTCAAATGGGATTGAATTTAAGGTTAATGGTCACAGAGTTAAACATTACATAGATAGTCCGATGGAAGTTGACAACAAAGTTAATCACAATTTCGATACCACAGCTAACTAAGTGCGGGGAGAATCAAGTCTTTAAAGGATAATATGTATTTCTGTTAGATTTAGATTTTCTGTTTTCGTGTAGTTCTCGAAAATAGAACCCGAATGGTCTTTCCCTAGCAGACCCTAAAGAACTAGTCTTCTTCCCCCATTCTGAATTTTTATTTTTTTAGGTTTTTACGAAATGAAGACTTCCTGTGAACTGAACCATGGTCTAATGCTACACGCTTTGATCACTAAACGAAATAATGACACACTTCCGAGTGAACTAGTATCTTTAATCAGAAGTAAATTGGACGGAGTAAGAAAAGAATCCAGATGCGAAGATAATAAGTTACAATTTGGTAAAGAAAAATCAAAATCCGCAGCGAAAAGAAGAGCACGGCACCTTGAAAGATGTCACAAATGCGGAAAATGGTCACACGAAGGTAAATGTTCAAATAATCAAACATATTCAAACACCGAATTTATTACTTTATGCAGAGATGGACCGTTCATATATTTAGAAGAAAAAACATTAAATGCTCGAGGTTACGCCTATGTAGCCATGGAAAACCAATTAGTTTGACTATCTTATGAGTGGACTAGAGCATATCACTAAGAATACTATTTTACAGGTAAGTTTGTACAGTTTTTATTTTTATTTTTATTTTTAACCATTTGATAATAAACGCTAATTTGTTCGCTATAAAGTATTAAATTAGTATTCAATAAAATTAGGTCTTGCGACCGAAATTATTGATATCATACAAAAATTTATTACATCACTGCGAAATTTAACGTTTATTCTTAAGGTATAAATATCTTTAATCAATCAACCCAAAATATTTCAAAAATTCATCATGAGTTAAATTAGGTCATGGAACCGAAATTACTTTACCGAAAAGAGGGGCGTATATTTTTGATAATATTTGATTGATTAAAGTGGGATAAAAGTTAAAAAGATTTTTAATTTTATTTTTACCATATTTTTAAAATTAATATATAAATCTTAAATTAATATTGTGCAATTTTTAAAATTAATATATTTAAAATTGTAAATATTTGAAAAATTAATATTTTTAATATAAGTTTGTATGTATAAAAACAAAAATATAATATAAATTTGGTGTGAATTTTTAAATTTTAATAATATGAATTTTTAATTTTATGCATTTTAAATTTAAGTTTGGTGTGATTATAAAAACAAAAATTTACTTTATTTCGTTAAGTTAAAAATATGATTTTTAAAATTCGTCGTGAGTTGAAGACTAGGTCTTTGAACTGAAATTGCTCTACCTAAGGGAGGGACGAGAACTTTTATTATCATTATTTTTAATCTTATTGAGTTAAAGTATGCCAAAAACATTAAAAAACCAAAAAAAAAAAAATCTTTGCTTTTAAAACCGCGCTTTAAATTGACAAATTTTAAAATTTTGTCGAGGGACGGACTAGGACATCGTTCCGAAACGACCTTGTCCTAAATAACAAGGGAAACAAAATTTTAAAATTAATTAATTAATTGTTTTATAAGTTAAGGTTTTTATTAAAAAAAAAAAAAGACTCCGCGACTCGCGGAGTTTTAAGGGGAAATTCACCGCGACTCGCGGAGAATGCAAAATCCAGAAAAAAATAAAAGGGATCGATCAGATCAGTCAACACACAAACACCTCATTTTACTGCGAAAATACACACACAGACACATCACAAATCCGAAATTTTACACCATTTTTCATCAAATCTTTCACAAAATCATGTTGAGAAGAATGCTATCAAGGAATTACTCAAGAAAAACGGTAAATTTATACACCAAAACACCCTTTAATCCGAAAATTTAGTGTTCTTGAGCAATTTTATACTCAATTCGATTTTGATGCTTTTTAGTGTAATTATGCTTAAATTACTTATGTATTATGCTTGTATAACCTAGATTGATGCTATTTAACATGATTAGAAGCCTTAAACTTCAAATTTTGAGTAATCTAGGGTTTGTGTTCTTGAGCAATTTGGGGCTTTTTGATATAAACAGGTTATGGCTGATTTTTGTCATGAATTATTGCTAAATTAAGTAATGTAACATGTTTAGGTAGTTAAATGATACAAACTTTGAGCCTAAACAAGATTTTTGAGAATTAAAGTGGACTTTTTCAAGTCTAAAATTCATGAACTTAATTTTTAAGAGATAATGCCATTTGAAACTTGTTTAATTGCTAATAATGATTATTTTGACATGTTATTTGAGTTGAATGCTTATGAACTTGGCGAACAATTTCGTATATGCTTATTTGAAAAAGTGTAGATTTGATAAAAATATGAAAATAAGCATAAGTTTGATATAAATTGAACATGTCATTGTAATTATTTTGATTGATGATTTTGCTGACACTAATACATATTTGGATGTACAAAAATTGTGTTTGATGTGTTTTGCAGACTGAAAGGGGTGAATCTTCATCCCAAGCTCGCATTGCTCCTCCTGAGAATGCGGAACAACAGGATGTTGATAACTATTACAAACAAGATATACATCATCCAGTTATGATATTTTCAGATATGCACGTGGAAGATTTGCACCCGAACTTGAGATTAGATAGACGTTGAATAGATTATCTAAAATACCAAAGGAGCTTGCACACTCTTCATTCTAAAGCTATTGAAGTAAGTAGGGTAATAGAATGGGAACCGTTGGAAGCCGTAGAATTGGGCGAACGGATTAGAGAATTACTTACACAGAGGTATGGTAATTCTACTTTTAATGATTGGGTACGATTATTCAACATGCGTAGACCTGTATATAAAGTATGGTGTGAAGAATTATTGTGTAGTATAGAAATAAATGATCGGGTAGCTAGTTTAACCGATCGAACTTTTTTTAGATTTTTGTTAGGAGGTTCGATGCGCCACATGTCTCTACTAGACATGGCTCAGGCCTTACGTATATATACGCCTGAGGAGCTAGCATCTGCCGATTGTCGAGGGTTGATATTAAATGGTAGGAAGATTGATGAAAATTTTGATACGCATGGTGTATGGAGTCAAATGACTAGCCATCACCGATTTAAAGGGGAAAATTACTCTTATTTGGATATAGATAGAGCTGAGTTAAGAGTAATTCACAGGATTCTAGCGAACTCGATTACGCAGCGAGGTAAAAATAAGGAAAAGGTAAATGAGCAAGATTTATTTTACCACATGTGTATTCGAGACCCACAAAGCGCTGTAAGTATACCTTATTGTGTGGGTTATTATTTATCAGCTATGGTTAGGGGGATGAGACCGCACAGTATAATAGGAGGTGGTATATTTATTACATTAATTGCTGAGTATCTCGATGTGGATATAAGTCGAGGGGATTATTAATCGAATAACCAGAACCCCACGATACAATTGGTTTAAATGTATATCATGGTGCTAAGGTTTTGAAGAGGCGAAATAACGCCGCAGTACAATATAATGGAAGACATCTACAGGTTGAAAGAAATCAATAGCCAGGTAATGTGGGAGGGGGAAATGAAATGACAGAAATGCAAAGGTTTATAGCTTCACAAGAGTATGAAAATGCTAGACATCGAGCATTTGAAGATTGGCAAGTTCATCAAAACCACATCATAGCTCATTGCCAACATATAGGTAGAAACTATATTCCTACTCCAAAGCCCGTATTTCCTCCCTGGTCTATAGAGATCCAACCACCGTATCCTACTTATAACCCAGCTGAAGCATTCTATAACACATATGGTTATGCATGGAACCCCTACTGGTATCAGTATCAACCCTAGTTTATTTAGTTTTATTTATTTTATTTTTTTAATGTTACTACATTTAGCACTTATGTTGATATTGTAATAGTTTTTATAATTTTCTAACTTTTATTATTAGATTTTAATAATTTTTGAATGTGGGGTAATATACCAAACTTCAAAAATATGTATATATGTTTGCAGTTTATCTTATGTACACAACAGGGTAAAACAACGCATTTTCAAAGACTGGCATTAAGTTCAGCAAAAGCAACTAATTTTGACGACAAGATGAAAAATAAATGTGATGTAACAACAAGACGGAATGAACAAATGATATGCACCATTTATCATTCAACACAAACAACAATATGTTTGGAAACTTTGGTAAAATTTAATCATTTTTTCTGCGCTAATCACCCTCAATAATTTAAATTGTTACTGATTTCTTGCAAATGAGGGCATTGCAAGATCTTAAGTGTGGGAAGGGGTTAAATTCTTTCAAATTTTAAAATTTTTACTTTATACACTTGGTTACCATTAAAAATACTAGTAAAGCAGTAGTTGTATTAGAATCTAGTGCTCTCTGATAATAAAGAACAGCCCTAGTCTTATATACTGACTACTTAATTCTAGTAAAATTTTTGAAAATTTTCAATTAAATGAACTCAAAATCATGTTTATATATATTTATGAACGATAAAACTAGGTGTTAACACCGAAATTATTGTTACCTCGAAAAGGACATAAATTGAGAAACAAACCAAAATGTTAGAATTCATTTAAAATGGAATAGAGGAGAATAAAAAGGCAAAGAAAGGAAAATAAAAGCCAAGTGTGGGAAATTTTTACCAAGTTATTCAAAACATATATCACATATTTTTGTTCAAATAATTGAAAATACTTTTGTTTTGGACTAAAATAATCAGTTTTACCCGGTTTATGGTAATACTTTTGAAAGAACGATGGATCTACACGATGAATCAATTCCATCATTAAAAGGAAGTAAAGTCTTCCGAAAAAGAAACGCGCTTCTTGATTTAGGTCATGAAGTTGTCGTCCAGACCAGCTGTAGGTTGATGAAAAAATCTAGAAAAGTCATCACTAAAATCAGCAGGAAATCCACGGACCTCAGCATCAAACAGGGTCGCCAAGTGGTCAGACTTATCCTAACCATGAGAGGATATGTCTTGTAAAATGGGGAGGACGCCGTGCAAATTAGCTGGATAAGACTAATGAATCAGATCTCCGGAAAGGATAATCTCCTTAAAGATCAAAAATCAGCTTTTAAGACTGATATTACTCAATCCTAGAGATTGACCTTAAAGATTGAGAATTACAAACTCATGGAATTCAATGATATCTAAACTCGAGCTTGAAAGAGAAAATATTTTGATCAAAATTTCAAACCAATTTGTTTTCTGAAAACCTATTTTCAATGCGTTCATTACCATTGAACGTAAAATCCTAGGAATTCACCTGGAATTCACTAGGTCACCTGAACCAAATCGGGTGTCAACCGTAAGAACGGTGGTTGCATAGCATGGTCGAAGACAGGACCTTGTGCCAGACCGAAAAATTATAAGGGTGAGCTTTACTATTTCTCCTACAAAGGATAGTAATTGCGTCCGACACGTTATAGACCATAATTAAAAGCATGTCAGGGGACATTGCCTTAACAGTTACTTGTTCAACGCTTTCCTTTACAACCGGACGGTAGTTTACCGAAAGGTAATTTACGGGGCAAGTATACTGGACGTGTTGCTTTCCTAATACAAGGTTAGCAAGTGGGTGACACAAAACCACAAGTTTTGAGCTAAAATTTTCAAATCTGAAACCCACCAAACCCACAAAAAGAATTTGCAAACACCGGTGAAGGGTTATTCCGGAAAACTTATCTAGGGCAAAAGCAAGATTTAATTTTTAAAAGATCAAATGTTTTCATAAAGATCCAATTTCTTTAATGGATCTAAATTTTCATAAGTTATATGAGACTGTAAACAACATCGTTACTACCATTGTTTATACCGCCGTAAAGAAATCACTGATGTACAAAGTGTGAAGAATAAAGAAGTGATTCTAGTATTTCAAGACTATATTGCTTGAGGACAAGCAACACTCAAGTGTGGGAATATTTGATAATGCTAAAAACGAACATATATTTCATAGCATTATCCCTCAAGAAAGACAAGCTTTTAGTTGCAATTGTCCTATTTACAAGTGATATTCGTTTAAATAATAAAAGGTGAAGCCAAAAGATAGATTCGACGAATTGAAGACGCAAACGACCAAAAAGCTCAAAAGTACAAAATACAATCAAAGTGGTTCCAATTATTGATAAGAAACGTCAAAAAATTACAAGAGTACTAGATTCAAAACACAAAGTACAAGATATTAAATTGTACGCAAGGACGTTCGAAAATCCGGAACCGGGACAAGAGTCAACTCTCAACGCTCGACGCAACGGACTAAAAATTACAAGTTAACTATGTATATAAATATAATATAATATATAATTAATTATATGAATTATATATATATATATATATATATATATATATATATATATATATATTATATTTATATATTAAAACCGTCGGCAAAGAAGATCCAAAAAGGGATGAGCTGTAAAAGCAAACTCCGCGACTTGCGGAGTTTGAAAGGGAAATATACCGCGACTCGCGGAGCCCCAAATTCTGAAACTGCCTATAAAAGCCAGCGAATTCGACGAGTTTTATATATCTTTTTCTTCTCCTCATTCATACGTATATATATATATATATATATATATATATATATATATATATATATATATATATATTATAATTTTAATTTTAATTTTAATTCTAATAATAAGGGTATGTTAGCGAATGTTGTAAGGGTGTAAGTCGAAATTCTGTCCGTGTAACGCTACGCTATTTTTAATCATTGTAAGTTATGTTCAACCTTTTTAATTTAATATCTCGTAGCTAAGTTATTATTATGCTTATTTAATCCGAAGTAATCATGATGTTGGGCTAAATACTAAAATTGGGTAATTGGGCTTTGTACTATAATTGGGGTTTGGACAAAAGAACGACACTTGTGGAAATTAGACTATGGACTATTAATGGGCTTTATATTTGTTTAACTAAGTGATAGTTTGTTAATTTTAATATAAAGATTTGCAATTGGACGTCCCTATAAATAACCATATACACTCGATCGGACACGATGGGCGGGATATTTATATATACGAATAATCGTTCATTTAACCGGACACGGGAATGAATTAATAGTCTATGGAATTATTAAAACAGGGGTGAAATTATGTACAAGGACACTTGACATAATTGATAACAAAGTATTAAAACCTTGGATTATACGCAGTCGATAACCTGGTGTAATTATTAAACAAAGTAATAAAACCTTGTTACAGTTTAAGTCCCCAATTAGTTGGAATATTTGACTTCGGGTATAAGGATAATTTGACGAGGATACTCGCACTTTATATTTATGACTGATGGACTGTTATGGACAAAAACCAGACGGACATATTGAATAATCCAGGACAAAGGACAATTAACCCATGGGCATAAAACTAAAATCAACACGTCAAACATCATGATTACGGAAGTTTAAATAAGCATAATTATTTTATTTCATATTTAATTTCCTTTATTTTATATTTAATTGCACTTCTAATTATCGCACTTTTATTTATTGTCATTGTATTTAATTGCACTTTTAATTATCGTACTTTTTAATTATCGCAATTTTATTTTATCACACTTTTATTTATCGCAATTTCATTATCGTTATTTACTTTACGCTTTAAATTAAGTTATATTTATTTTTAATATTTTACATTAGGTTTTAACTGCGACTAAAGTTTTTAAAATCGACAAACCGGTCATTAAACGGTAAAAACCCCCCTTTTATAATAATAATATTACTTATTTATATATTTGTATTTTTATAAATTAAAACTAATATAGCATTAAGCTTTGGTTAAAGATTTTTCCCTGTGGAACGAAACTGACTTACTAAAAACTACACTACTGTACGATTAGGTACACTGCCTATAAGTGTTGTAGCAAGGTTTAAGTATATCTATTCTTTAAATAAATAAATATCTTGTGTAAAATTGTATCGTATTTAATAGTATTTCCTAGTAAAATATACACTATTTCATATACACCTCACATAACATCATAGACCTTATTACGTTTCCAATGATATTTGATTCATCCAAAACGGAGATACGGCTTGAAAGTTACGACCAAAACAAGTGTAAAAAAATGAGAAAAATGGACCAGCCGCAATTTGCGGCTGGTAGGCGCAATTTATTGCTGGTTGGGGTTCTTCAGCGCCCAAATGGGAGCATTTTTGAGGCCCACTTTTGTGGCCCGGCCGTTATTTGCGGCCTGCAGGCGTAAATTGCGGCTGGAACGTATTTTTGGTGATTTTCTTGATATATTGAGTTTTAATGAGGGGTATTTGAGTCTTTTCACTTGGGGTCGGTTTTGAGCCACTAAAACTGAACCAATCTCATTCTTATCATCATTTCTCCTTCTCAAACACTCTCATCCATTTCTAGAGAGAGAAACTCATTTTAGAGAGAGAGAGCTTGGTTTGAGGAAGAAGAAGAGTGAATCGGGTCAAGTCGCGAGAGTTATAGTTGTTCACCTCGTTTACGGCTACGTTGTGGTAGTGTTGGTAAGTTCTAAATCCGAATTTCATTGTAAGATTCTTGTTTGAGTTAGGGTTTGTACTAGTTAGGTTTATAAACCCCATTTCTCGTGATTTTGGGGGTTTTTGGGTAAGATTCATGTAAGTAATCTTAAATGGGTGACTTAGGGTTTTGATTGATGAATTTGTAAGTTTGGGTCTTGCATGTGTTGGTTTAAACACTATAACACTTGTGTACTTGTGATTTTGGTGTTGTGTTGACTTGATTTTAGGTGTAAACCCTAATTTGGGTTAAAATGGGTTTTATGTTGAAATGAGTCAAGTGTTTTTGATTTTTGGTGTCAAATGATGATTTTGAGACACATTCACTAGTTGTTAGTGATTGTAGTGTTTTGGGTGTAAATTGACAAGTCAAAGTGAGTTAAACCCTAATTTGGGTCAAAATGGGTCAAGTGGGTATTTTGAGTCAAGTAAGCTTGATTTGGCGTCAAACTAAGTTTTGAGTCAAGTTTTGGTGAATCAAGTATGTAAATAGTTGGTTTAGGTGTTAATTGGTGTTTTCAAAATATAATTGCTAGTCGTTAGTGATTTTGGGCATTTTTGTGACTTTCGTCAAAATGGGTAAAATGAATTGGGTCAAATTTGATGATGACACTAATTTTGGATTAAATGGATGTTAAACATTTTTGTTAAGTGTTAAATGGCGTTTTTGAATGAAAGTAATCGTGGGAAGTGATTTGGGTTAAAATGGTATTTTAACATAAGTCAAACGTGGTCAAACGCAATATGGGTCAATATTGCACGTGTTGGGGTTTTGGTGTAAATGATGTTTGAAATGATTACTACCCAAGTAGTAATTTAGTGTTAAGACCTAGGTTTGGTCTAATTGGTGTAAAGTATAATTTGGGTTAAATTGTACTTTGTAGTGTGAGTTTAAATTACCACCCGAAGTGGTAATTGGGTTGAGCTCATTAGGAGATAAATGGACGGGTCAAACGAGCAAGGTGAGATCCCTCGACTAAAGGATGTGAGTGTCGGGTTCTCTTTTAGAGAATTGTTATTTATGTGCATATTGTGCCGATGTGTGATATAGGTGGTTGCTTGATCGGATATGAGGATGGTGATCATGTTATACATGACTTGTGCGGGCATTCCAAGGTGAGTAGAATAATTATACGTGTATGTATATAATGTATTTATTTGTGTGGGATGCGATGTGATATTAAAGTTCGGGCGTGCGATACCACATCATGTTTGCATGGGATGAGGGTTAAAGTTCGAGCGTTCGATACCTCATCATCATGTATGTGTGGGCGTGAAGTGTGGGTTTAAAGTTTGGGCATTCAATACTACATTTCACGTGATGGGTGGGTTTAAAGTTTGGGAGTTCGATACCACCCAGGGGTTAGTGATATATGTCGTTGTACACTAATGGTTGTTATGAACACTGATGGTAATTCGCGAGCACTATTCCCTTGTACTATTGGTTAACCATGGTTATGTGAGTTTTGTATTAGCATATTAAATTGTGAACTATATGCTATTGGCGATGCTAGCTTATTGTAAATTGCAGATATTTAGTTTATGCATTGTGTTTGCATGGTTGTTGAATTGCTAGCTCGTATGCAGTATTTGTGTAAGTGTTTGCAAGTAAGTAGATTATATATGTATATGTATAATTATTGCATTCACTAGGCTTTATGCTTACCCCTCTCATTGTTTACCTTTTTACAGGTGTTGTGAATGTTAAGCTAGCTAGTTGTTAGACTAGATGCGTAGGAGCGCTTGGGCTTGATAGGGTAGCTTTGGTATATTTGGACACGGATTGGAGATTTGGTAGTCCCCGAGATTATGCTCTTGGTATCGGGTTGGGTTATTGAGTACTAACCCGTATTTTTTGTGATTGGGTCATTATTACAAATGCTTTTGTAAGGTGTCATTTGTGTACCAAGGGTCATATTAAATTGTTAAACGTATCGTTATGATATTATGTTTTTTGTTTAAAACATAGTTGAAAATGTTATGTATTATGAACACTTTAATGGGACCTAACTTATAAAAGAAAAAATAATAGTGCTTCGTTTTTTGTAAACGGATTTAGGTTATTTCACAAAAAGTCAAAAAGTCAAAAGGTGAGCCCCCGGCTAAGTGTTCCATGCCGCCGGCTAAGCTAAGAAATTCCGGAATGTTCCAGAATTTAAGTCAAAAATCGAAGAACTTCTTACCCAAGGAAATGCATTGGAGCGGCCGGCTGGAACCTCCAAGCCGCCGGGTAGGCGTAAGGCTCAAGTTCAAGATAAAAATGGAAAAGATTAGATTTAATCCGGAAGACATACAAGCCGCCGGCTGGAGTATCTAAGCCGCTGGCTAAGCAACACAGTTAAAGTTAATTTGGCGTGAATATAAAGTTAAACTTTGAGTTAAAGTCACCAACCAAGGGATAGCCGCCGGCTAAACATCCTGAGCCGCCGACTCAGCTGTCGGTTTTTTAGTATTATAAATAGAGGATGAGTTTTTCAGTTTTCAATATACTTTTCCATTCCATTCTCTCAAGTTACGAATATTGTGGGTTTTAAGGTTAGATTTTAGTCTTTATACTCTTTGTAATCAAGATTATTCAAGTTTCTTTCCTATATTTAAGGTATTATCCCTTTAATTCTTGTTTTTACTTTAATTATGTCTTTATTTACTGTTAATTGTTTCTGTTCGTCTCCAACTATGAACTAAACATTTATAGTGGTTACTTGGATGAAAACTTCAACATCGGGTATTTAAGATGAAGCCGCCGGTTGAGTCATCCAAGCTGCTGACTGGATCATTCCAAGCCGCCGGCTGGGATACTCAAAGCCGCCGGCTTCGTGCTTCAATTCGTACAGTTTCTGGTTTTTTCCGGAATTGTATGATTATGTTTCTGTGATGATTATCTGGTTTGTTTGATTCTGCCATGATCAAGATTTGTGTTTGCATGCTTATTAATTAAGTGATAAGAGTTAGGATTAACTAGTAATTAATTCTAAGTAAGATTTTACTCGATTCATCTAATCTTATAGGTTAATCACACCGAACAAGGTATTTGAATTGCATGAAACTTAAGTTAAGATTACTGGTAGACTTGAATGAGAAAGATGATAAATTACACTTTCATGGTAATCTTGCTATTGTTAGGCCAAGTCAAAGAACCTTCTTTTATATGCGTTTGATTGTCGATTGAATGAGAACTTGATTAAGATTTCTTTAAGCTAGTAACTAGAGATGATCTGATTAAGTTTGTTAGCTTATCTATTTGACAGCCTAATTGCATGTTAGCTTAGTCCTCATCATAAGATTAAGATGATATGTATTATGTGATTATTCAAATGCTATGAATTAAGATGTTAACTTTAAACACCCACATAGTTGACATATGCTTTAGGTCCTACTTTGCATGTATTATGTGGTTTGTAGCTGTAACACCCTGATTAATGACCTAGATAAAATGAATAAAAAATATTATTTTTATTATATGATTTAAATATGATATTTAATTTATGGATAAATAATAACGTCTAAATATAAAAGTGAAATAATAGAATTATGAGTTGATAATTTATCAAGTGGTCAAATAAATGCGCTTTGTGACGATGGTCACCAAAACATATCTGGTTGTTTGAATTGGGCTTCGTTAGAACTGTCCAACGGAAGAATTATGTTTTAGATAACGTATAAAATACTCTATAATATAAATGTGTCTTAATATGGCGGTTACCATATTTAAAAAGAAAATGAAAAAGGAAGTCGGATAGTCACTGGGTACATCTTATCCCATTTTTCTATTACTACAGCAAACACACACATACATGTACGTTTTACAAATGCAACATTGTTTTGAATATTGAGTTCATGTATGGATTGAAGTCACTAACTTGGTGTGCTTTTACTTCATGCGATCAAGAACTAGGAATAGGTATATATATATATATATATATATATATATATATATATATATATATATATATATATATATATATATATATATATATATATATATATATATATAGTAGAGGGATCAAATGAGAATTTTTTTGTGTGAGAATTCTGAGAACTCAAAAATAAATTGAAATTCGAGCAAAAATGGGAAATTCGAGCAAAAAATAGGACACGGGCGAGCAAAAAACATGATAGTCGAGCAAAAATGGAGAAAGTCGAACAAAAAAAAAGAAGCACGAACAAAAATTTGATAATCGAACAAAAATTGTGATATTCTAACAAAAATGTGTTCTACATTTTTGAAAGTCGAACGCAAAAATGTAGAACACATAGGTAGTCGAACAAAAATTTTAATATTCGAACAAAAATGTGTTCTGCATTTTTTTTCGAAATTTTTTTTTTTCTCGACTATGAAATTTTTGTTCGTCCGTGTTTTGTATTTTTGCTCGAATTCCACTTTTTTTTTGCTCGAATTTAAGTGTATTTGGGTGTATTTTAGAGTTCCTAGAGTTCTCGCACTAAAAAAGTTCTCACTGGATCCTCCCCATATATATATATATATATATATATATAGTCCATGTACGGTTTATCCTATCTATTTTCATCTTCCTATTTTTCCTAAGTAAAACACAAACGCACCCTTCTAGTTTAACTTTTAATTCTTAGTTTCATGACATCAAATCAAATAAGGAAATTTTGGTTGCAAGTACATGTGTTAAATGTGTTGGTTTTATTCTTTTGTAAAATACACAGAACCAAGAGTACACTTAGCCCTTTTCTTGTTCTTTAATTAATGAAAACAAATAATCAAGAGAAGCTTTGGTTCGTATTAATCTCTGAGATTCACAAACTGAAATATGGTAAGAGCACAACCAACGGTTGTGTCATTTCTATAGTCATCTTCTGAAAACAAAAGACACCATAGTGAGTGTAGCAAATGACGTGTCTTTTAAAAGAAGAAAATGTGTTTTTGTCATTTTTGAGGAAGGTGGAGGACGAGAGTGATGGGCCCATTTTTATTTGAGTTCCATGCTTATTGATATGTGGCAAATTCTTCTCTACTCAACATTTTGCATTTTAATAAATTGATTGTTAATTTAATAGTGAGTGGGTCCGTTTTTTATTAAAGATGTATGTTATGATTGGTAGTGTTTAGTCTTTTTTATTCTTTTTTAGAAAATGTTGACATAATGCTAATGTGAAATTCGATCTTTTTAAAGAAGTATGTCATGATTAGGAGTGGTCTAAAGAACTTATAGTTTCTTCTTAATTTGAATTTAAATATTTATAAGTTTTATTATAATTAGAAAAAATGATTGAATCTAGAATATATATATATATATATATATATATATATATATATATATATATATATATATATATATATATATATATATATATATATATATATATATATATGCATGACTTGTTTGATGGATATTTCTTAAGATAAAGATTTTAGGGTTAAAAAAGGTGTGGTAAATATGGCATGAATCTTCTGTGAAAAGTATTTTTAATACTTGTTTATTGTTGAAAATATTTTATACATATGTTGTGTGAAGTTTGTGTATAATCAATTCGACCAAAACAGTGATTATGATTCAGTATATATTTGAGATATGGTTGCTGACTTGGATTGTATTATTATCAGGTGATAAGAGTAAGCAGAAGACTCAGTAATATTAGACCACTGAGTACTTGTGGATATCGGTGAGTGGAACTGTCCTTTCGGATATTAGTATATAGTAGCAAGTTGTGCTACTGTTGTTATGACCGCCCGATTAGATTGCCATGATAGTATATTGTTGATATGTTGTGATGATTATATGATTATATGTGCACCTGTTGATTCAATCTTGATTTGTGAGGTCGGATGCCGGGAGTCAGTCATGATCTGTGAGGCTGGAGTCATGAGGTGAACCTTGATTTGTGAGGTTGGGTTCGAGTGTTACTATTTGTGAAGTATAGCTTTGAATGACGCATGCGTTGCATATGGATTTCTATGTGAAGAAGTCAGTAATAGGAACTATCGGTAGACTCTAGCCCGATCAGCTAGGGTTGCAGGTTAGGCCTAGCCGCCAGTTCTCTGAAATGGAAAAGTTGTTTGTTGTGAGTCGTTACCCATAGTTGTATGATTTGATGATGTATGCTAATGCTGTTATGATAGTTTCATTCACTTAGCTTCGTGCTAATCCCCATCATCTCCCCTGCAGGTTGTTGATTATTGCATGCATGGGATGTCTAGTGGATATGTTTGACAACCTTTAGAACTCTAGTGTCCTGATTTTGTAATAATGAAACTCTTTTGTTAAGTAACACTATATTATGGGTTTTGAATAATAAATACTTGTGTTTAATAAATAATTATGTTATGGTTGTTATAAATACTTTTGTTGTGATTAAAAAAAATCTAGGGTGTTATAAGTTGATATCAGAACATTGGTTTGACCGCATGCACATGCAAGTGTCCTGTTCCCAAACCTCAACATGAGTTTTGTCAAACATATCAGTGGGGATGGGGTTAAGTGAATGTAGGTTCTATACGTGTTAGTTGATTGGTACTAATCGTTTATCTACTAAGCATTGGTGAGATGTTGTGATAGTACAGGTATGTCAGATCCACGAAGAAGTGTTGTTGCCCCCTCGACCCCCGAAACCTTCCGAGCACCGGATGCAGGGACTGACTCGAATGATGAGCAGCGCGATTACATTCTCACGTTAGAAGCACAACTCAAGGAAGCCTGTGATAGAGTGGCTGAGTTAGAAGCCACACCATCTACTGTTTCCCTGACTACTACACCAGTTGTTACCCAAACTACAACACCAACTTCTACCAGTGATGGTGGACCACCTCCTGGGTTTCCGATACCACAGTTTCCGTGCCTAGGTTCAACGCCGTGCTAATATCGTCATTATATGGAACCCACGAGTTTATGCTGTACAACTACATTGTTTGGAACACACAAAAACTGATGTTGTAGGAGCATATATGTCCTGATAGAATCACTCGTGTGTGTGTGTGTGTTTTAGTTGATCATTTCACCTTTTTCGGTTGCTCTGCAGAAGCTCCAGCGTAAAATCATGTTCGAGCAAACCCTGAAAAAATCGAAGTTTCTCTATTTAAACCCCATGTAACAATTATGTAATTGTTTATCGATTAATAAAATCATTATGTTCTTCATTGATTTGGTGTGGATGCTTTCGTATTGTACCTTTTTCTTGTTCGTTTTGTATGATTGATCCCGATATTTGGAACGACAACCTCAAAGTCATAGAAATGCCACGTAATGGTGGATGACCAATATGAAATTAAGAATCGAGAGGTTAGTGTTAAGGCCAGTAAAACCGACACTCTCACCTAAAGAAAAAGGAGAGAGTATCATTGATATGGAGCGAAAGAACACGCATTTGAAGATGACAGCCGGAGAAAAGAAAAAATAAGGGGAAGAAGAAGAAAAGAAGTAGAAGAATAAGAAGATGTAAATTTGACAAATAGAGGAAAAGATGCTAAGAATGGGGGAAGACGGGAGAGAGACAAGACCAACAAAATTCCATCTAAAATTTCAGCCGCTCATAAGACCTATTGCGAAGAAGGGAAAACAAAGGAAAATGAAGGATACTGCTATACACCTCCTGAACAACTAGCTCCCCGTAATAACCCTTCACCAGAAACCTGGAATACCTTAAATACCCAATTTTATTTGTCGCCAGAGTTTTTCCCGAAAGTGAATGGAAAAGGGAGACGGACAAACGGATGTATCAGGGGTTA
The DNA here is from genome assembly GCF_046630445.1 of Rutidosis leptorrhynchoides. Taxonomy (NCBI): domain Eukaryota; kingdom Viridiplantae; phylum Streptophyta; class Magnoliopsida; order Asterales; family Asteraceae; genus Rutidosis; species Rutidosis leptorrhynchoides. The sequence goes on from NC_092342.1 coordinate 149,497,705, forward strand.
TATGAAAAGAACAATAGCAGAACACATAGAGGTTAAAGGAGGGAATATCCGACCACTAGTGAGATTCGGTCGCCGAAAAATGAGAAAATAGGGTAGAAGGAGAAAAACAAAAAAGATTGGAAAGGAGGAGAGAAGAAAGCGCAAGGAATAAAAGAAAAAGAGAGAGAGTTTCGATCAACCGTTAAAGGTCGGAGGCCAGAGAAATCATAACTAGATGAACTATTGAATTAATTAATTCACAACTATCGTTATGGATTACTCAAAAAGCAAAAGTTTTTATATAATTAAATAATTTTTACATTGGAATTACAATACTTATAATAGCCTAGCAAGTGGTCGGTAGCTACAGTAATTCCTGGAGAAATTTTGTCATTTCCAGCATCTTGGAATATACATTTCAGTTCGTCAATATCCTATTGTGGATATATTTTAAAACTTTATTTTAAACTAGTGAAATGACCCGTGGAACCACGAGTTTGTTTAAATGAAACAGTTTAATAATATGTATTAGGTATTAAGTGAATGTAAATTGTAAGTAACTAGAGGGGGTGAATAGTTAGTTAGTGTAATTTTGAAAACTTTTTCCGATTTAGAGCTTGAGATTACTATAGTGTGATTTGAATAACTTGTTCACAAGTATAATAAATAAGAAGATAAGGGATAAGAGAACAAACACGAAGATTCATAGTGGTTCGAGAAGATGTTAACCAATCTTCCTTAATCTACTCCTCAATTCTAACGAATTGAGAGTTAGTTTCACTATGATGCTCCAAACTCCGTGGAGTGTCAGGATACAACATTAGCTCATTGATAACCCACAACTTGTTAAACCCTTACATCCCGTTGAAGGATTCACAATCACCAAATGCTCTTACCACAAGATCCTAATGCTACCGCTAAGTGAAACCTCACTTATCTTCTAGATCTCTTTAATAAGATCATTTACAAGTAAACTCACAACTAAGTTTACAATCACTCATACTTGAATCACTCTAAATTTATTACAACGAAATTTGAATGATATTAGTAAATGTATAGAAATGTAAGTGCAAGAGGTGAGTCTTCAAGTGCTCTAAGGTTTGGCTTTTATAGGCAAGAGAGATTTAAACCCGGATGTCTACGGTTTACCCCATGGTCGACCTTGGTTCGACCATACAGCTCTGATCTCTGAATTTTGTAGCCATTTGAGATCTTTTATCTTGGATTTTTCCCTTATTAGATGGCTGCAATTAGATGCCATAAACATCTGAAAAGACCTGCATTACCCCTTTTATCTTGGAAACATTCTTTGAAGTTGACCTTGACTTGAAAGAGGTAAGTCACTTTGTGTCATACCCCGTCCTAATCCATCTGGACGAAGTCACCAACATCTGGTCCCATTGCGATGATCGACTCCAAATAATGTCTTTAAAAATGAGCAAATGCACAGCGGAAGATTTCTTTCATACATGAGAATAAACATGCTTTAAAGTGTCAACCAAAAGGGTTGGTGAGTTCATAGGTTTATCATAAAACAATAAAATTCATCATTTTGATAGACCACAAAATTTAAATCCTGCATGGTACAAATGGGCCCGAATCCTACACCCACCTGTAATGTACATGCGATATCTTAAAAAAAAAACAGTACACCTTTCTCGTGTACGAAATCATCTTTCATAAATCTTAGTAACCGTACACATATCTCGTGCACAAAAATAACATACACATAACCTGTGTATAAAATCATTCTCTCGATACATAACATTCATATCAATTGGTGGCAATTATCATGTCCACATAATTCAATGTGGCAATTATCATGTTCACATAATTCAATGGTGGCAATTATCATGTCCACATAATTCAACAATAATCCGCAGAACTTCTCTCTGCATAATAATTCATTCGAGGAATGTTTTGCTTGTGTCATATCACGTCAAACATTTATAAAAGCATTTCATATATTCTCAGTTCAAAATATATTTCAAAAGTATTTAATAAAGCAGTTGTAAAAACAGCGCATGTATTCTCAGTCCCAAAAATGTAAAGAGTAAAAAGGAATCAAATGAACTCACGCATATAATTATTATAAAACAGTTAATAAAATATTTGCATGTATTCTCAGCCCCAAAAATGTAAAGAGTAAAAAGGGGAGTAAATGAAACTCACCTATTGTATTTTATAGTAAAAATACATATGACGAAACTGAACAATGTAGGGTTGGCCTCAGATTCACGAACCTATATCATTTGTGTATTCATTAATACATATAATCGTAATCGAACAATTTCATATATTATAACTTTATATATTATTTATTTAATTTGTATATATATTTGAAAATGATTATTATTTATATCGTTATATACATATATATATATATATATATATATATATAATATATATATATACATACATATAAATATATATATATATGTATATATATATATATATATATATATATATATATATATATATATATATATATATATATTAAAAATACAAAATTTGTTTTATATGAGTATTTATATAAAAATTGTTAAAATAATATATACATACTTATATGTAATATTATTTATGAGTATATTTTTATATACTTAATAATATAGTAATTAAAAGTTGTATTTGATTATAATGATAATATTAATAATAACATTACTTATAATAATTATTAAAATAAAAAGCATAGTGATAATATTAATAATGACACTAGTAGTAAAAACGATAATAATAATTATATAGTTGTAATGATAACAAAATAACAATTTTTTTTGTGAAAATGTGATAATAATATTAATGATAATGATAATAATGATCATAATCATAATAATAATGATAATACTTATACTAATAATAATAATAATAATAATAATAATAATAATAATAATAATAATAATAATAATAATAATAATAGTAATAACAATGATGATAATAATAATATTAGTTATGTTAATGATAATAATAATACTCATAATGTTCATATTTGTGATAATAATAATTTACACAAGATGTTCATATTTGTGATAATAATAATTTACACAAGGATAACATAATTAATAATAATACAATAATAATAATGAAACTATAAAAAAAAAACTACCTTAATTAAAGTGAGTTCAAAAAAGGAAACTCTCCATGCCGGGACTCAAACCCGTGACATCTCGCTCACATCACAACATCCTAAACCATCTGCGCTATCTTGCTTTTCTGTTTTAATTTCCATATTCGTTTCATTTAACCCATTCAATCCATCTGTTTCTCCTTTTCATTTAACATTTTCATTATCATATAACATCACCAATATCATTAATATACCCGTATCATCTCTAGCCATTATAATAAATCGTTTTCATCAGGCACTTCATAAATCTCCTAAAACTAAAATCCACAGCGTCGGTATTTTTAAATGGTGATTGGGTTACTAGTTCAAAATCGATAGTCCAATCATAGTGGCCCGTTAGTTTGATTAATGGATCCCGAAGCCCAAGAGTTGTGACCCAATTATGAAACTTAGCAATTTGGCCCAGCCATAATAGAGCTGTAGTAGTAACAGTTTCTTTTTAACATAGGATTCCTTCACCGAATTTTAAAATAGAAATAAAGCAGCCACAGGTACAAATCAATCGTTATCATACTCTTCGTTGTTTTACTAGGATTAGGAACGGAAAGAACAGGGCAGCAGCAGGCTTTCGTGGGTTTCTGTTGGAGATTCACAGTGACAACAGTAAAAATCGAAATGGGTTTCGAAGGTGGGTCTGTTGAGACTAAAACAACGAGTATAACAGCAATATTAAACTTGTCTGTTCGATTTTTAGTTTCACAACGGAGAAAAAAAATAGTGAGAGAGAGATAGCTAGTGAAAGAGGTGGTGATGATAGTTGTGTTTGATCACCAGGTATAACAGTAAAAGGTTTCGGTCTTTTGATTGGTTCTCGAAGGTGTGTGTTTGTAAAGAGAGAAGGTGGTAGTTTATCCGAAGTGGGTTTGAGGTGGTGGTGGAAAGAGGTGACGGTTATGGTTGTTTTAATGATGGTGGTGGTGGTTGTATGGTGGTGCTTCGAATAGTGACCGTAAACTTAAGGTGGGTTTGGTGTCGATTGATGATAAGGTGGTGATTGATTTGAGGTTGTAGATGATTATAGGGAGTGATATGGCCGGTTGTTCATTATATAAACAGAAACGAACAAGTGGGTTTCAGGGTGGTACTTGCAAGTGATGTTTGGTTTCATTGAAGGAAATAGAACAACCGAATAAGAAGCACTAGCATATATTGGTTTGTTTGATCAACGGCACCACAGTTCATTTGTTTGGTTTAGACGTTCATTTGGTGATCATTGGAATAGAGAGATAGAAGAAGATAGATAGAGATGGTCTCGGTTTGCAGATGGTGTTTTGATAGTAGAGAATATTGATTAGAGTTAGAAACAATTACAGTGGTTTTTATTTTTTTATATGATATAGATGGTGATAGATATAATATACATAATATATAATATTATATTCATATTCATATTCACATTTCATATTAGATAGGAAAAGATATCGTGCAATCATGTAGTGGAAGTTTTGGTGAATGTATAAGTCAAACGATTCTTTTGATCAAAAAGAAAACAACAACGACTTATTTGTAAATGATGATGTAGGTATCAAAAGAAGAGTTGGTTGTGTTTGTTTTATAGCTCAAATTAAATCGCCATTCACAGATTCGTTTAGTACCAGAAATAAATTAAATATATAAAGGTGGAAAGTGATTGAGAATCAAATGGTAAGTTTGATGTTAATGTGTAACTGATTGAAGACAAAAACAAATTGATAAACAGTTTAATGGATAGTTGTTCAACAACTCGTACGTTCTCTGGAATTTATATATATATATATATATATATATATATATATATATATATATATATATATATATATATATATATATATATATATATATATATATATATATATATATATATATATATATATATATTTTACATATCTGTATTTCTATTTTATGTATATATATTTGTATATATAATTATATATATATAATTGTATATTTATATATCTGTTTATATTTTATGTGTGTAAAATTCGTAATTTTAATGATTAACAAATATAACTATATTATTACTAATACTAATATTACTAATAATATTAATATTATTAATAAATAAACTAGTAATAATAAAGGATAAATAATAATAATATAATAACTTATTCTCGATCCGTGATTTCATATTTGTCACGGTCATGAAAACAACATTTGATAAACTTGCTTATTAGTTAATTTCGGTAGTCAATTTTCAGAGATCACATACATTCGCAAGTGTATCTGGTAGGGAGGCCAAGTAAATTTATTAAAATCATGTAGTATTAAAAATTTATTAGTTGCTAATTCTTAACAACAAATTCATACTATATATATATATATATATATATATATATATATATATATATATATATATATATATATATATATATATATATATATATATATATATATATATATATATATATATATATATATATTTTAATAACAACTTCATTATTTTATTTACTACCTTGCATATTCAACACAAATGATTATATTTTATTTTATTTTTACATATTTAATTTAAATTATGTTTTATTACCTCTAAGTATTATACATCCTTACATTTACATATATATACTTATTTAATTACAAACAATTGTTCGTGAATCGTCGATAATAGTCACAAGTTAAATGAATATATGAACATTGTTCCAAAATTTTCTAGACTCAATTCTACATACTTTGCTTATCGTATCGAAATCATATAAAGATTAAGTTTAAATTTAGTCGGAAATTTTCGGGTCACTACACTTTGTACTAGAGGTGTGTCATTGATTTCCTTTTAAGGCAAATGAAGAATTTTGATCCCATGACAACCATATGCTTCCAAACTTCAACTCACAAGTCTTAAACTCTTTTGTCAGCATTAGTTTTGCAAGTATGTGCTATCATTGGCTACTTGCAAGCTTCCAAATTAGACTAACTTGTTTTTATATGAAGACTTTTGGGAGTATACACTAAACACTTATTAAACACATAATTAGTGCTTAATGGTTAATCAAGTGGAGAGCATCTCTTTAATTAGGACTTAATGACCATCTTTAAGTTTTATTACTTTTAATTTAGGTTTATGAAAATGCACTTTGAAAAAGAACTTTTAGCCATACTTCAATGTTTAACATTAATTATAAGCTAAAAGTGTTATTAAGGTGTCATTAAGTGTGATTAACCAAAATTAGTGTTTTAGTGATCAAAACTCATTTGAATATGAAGGGGGCAACTATTCTACATATGTTTAAACAAGTTTTGTAAATTTTAGATGCCCCAAAGTTGTCAAACATTTTTCGATCAAAAATCCGGATAGTGAGAAATTGCGGTCGACCCACGGCTGACCGTGGAGTCGACCGTGTACGTTGTTTTGAAAAACAAAGGTACAAGACATCCACAGTCTGACCTATGATCGACCGTGGACCCGACCTTGCTTCCTTCAGTGTTTTTCAAATGACCCTTTTAACTTTACGGTTTTGTGTATTGTTCGTTTGATGGAGATAGTGTAGGCTTATGAACTTGTGATGTTCTATACGTTGTTGTAAGCACACAAGACGTGGTGTCATCATCAAAACAAATTGCTTAACATTTAAATATTAATATTGGATTACTAACTAACATAAATGTTAAATTTATATAGTTTAATTGAAGTGACCCGTCCTAATCCATAAGAACGAATACAAAAACATATGATTACATCGCGAGGTATTTGACCTCTATATGATACATTTTACAAACATTGCATTTGTTTTAAAAGACAAACTTTCATTACATCGAAAGCTGACAGGCATGCACACCTTTTCATAATATATCCAAACTATAAATGACTTAATAGTAATCTTGTTGAACACAACGACTCAAATGCAACGTCTTTTGAAATATGTCATGAATGACTCCAAGTAATATCTCTAAATGAGCAAATGCACAGCGGAAGATTTCTTTCAAACCTGAGAATAAACATGCTTTCAAGTGTCAACCAAAAGGTTGGTGAGTTCATTAGTTTATCATAAACATTCATTTCTATCATTTTAATAGATCACAAGATTTCATATATTTAATTGTACACGTAACCCGAGTACAAAATAATACGCGTAACCCGCGAATTAAAAATCATACATATGGTGAACGCTTGATAACCGACTTAACTTTAATGCATAGAATATCCCCAAACAGAACCTCTCGTCTGTATAATAATAATAATCTCGAAGTACTAAAGCATCCGTACCCCATATGGGACTTGTCGAGGTCCATAGATCTATCTTTAGGATTCGCGTCAATTAGGGGCCATACCCGTTTCCTAATTATTAGGTTACCAAGCTAAAAAGGAGTGATATTCAATATTCATAATCCAGCCATAGAATGTAGTTTTTGATCACTTGTGTCTATTTCGTAAAATATTAGTAAAATCAGCGCATGTATTCTCAGTCCCAAAAATATATATAAAAAGGGAGTAATGAAACTCACAAAACTGTATTTCGTAGCAATAATGCATATGACGACACTTGAACAAGTGCAAGTTTGGCCTCGGATTCACGAACCTATATTAAGTGTATATATATATATATATTTATATAATGATCAATATCTATCTAACAATTTAGGTCAAGTCATAGTGTATCACAATCCTAATGCTCGAGACTAATATGCAGAAGTCAACAAAAGTCAATTTGACTCAAAATGATTTCCATGATTATTATATAGTTTAAATATAGTCGTTTTATATTTTTAAATATTTTTAACATATTTTATTAGAGTAAATAATAAAAGTCATTTGTTAATAAAAATTTATATTTAAAATTTATATATGATAAAAATATACTTTTATATATTTTAGGTAATAAAATTTATAAAGTTCATTTAATATCATAAAAATAATATGATAGGTATTATTAATGTAATTATATTACACGTAGTAAAATATGTTTGCATCACATGTTTATTTGATAAAATAATATCTATAATAATAGTAAGTAAAAGTTGTATTATTTTGTAATAATAATTATTATTATTCTACTAATAATAACAACAATATTTATTTTTACTAAAAATGATATTATGATAAAATGATAATTTTTATTAATAATAATACTAAAATAATATTGATATTTTATATTAACAATGATATTCCTATAAATAATAATTTTTATAAAAATGATAGTTTTAATATTATTAATAATAATAATGATAAAATAATAAAAGTGATATTTTTATCTAATCTATATCTTACAATATTTTAAATTTTATCATGATACCCATACTCATTATTTCCTAATCGATTCGTTTAACAACTTTTAATCGTCTTTTATATCGCGTTCATATTAATGATAATAATAGTAATCATAATAATTAGATGTTACTAATATTAGTTTTGATTATAATAATACTAATGATAATAAATATTATGATAATATTAATGAGAATACTAATAACTATTTTAATGATAATAATAATAATAATACTAATTATAACTTTAACGATAATAACGATAGTAAAATAACAAATTTTAATGATAATACCTTTTATTGATAATGATGATGATGATGATAATAATAATAATAATAATAATAATAATAATAATAATAATAATAATAATAATAATAATAATAATAATAATAATAATAATAATAATAATAATCATTTTTAATAACAACACAAAAATTCAATTGACTATAACTTCTAATCCGTTCATCGAAACCATTCGATATCTAAACGAAAAGTTCTTAATTTTTCGCTAGCTTTCCAACGACATGCATATCTTATACCTTATCTCAACCGCATATGTAACTAATTCAGGTTTCAACATAACCTATCTAACGGCAATATCAAAAGTACAAGCATGCATAATCCTATATACTCGAGCACTAGTCAGGGATACACTATTAATATATAAAAGTTAAGTTATGAGTGCTCGCATATCAATATTGAGATTCAATATTGCAGGAAAGTACGTAGACGCAACGGAGATGATAAACACTAGTTTGACCTCATGAGCATACCCTCGAACATTACCCATCACCTCCATAGCTATAACCCATAATTTCCTTAGCCCTATCCCACTCGAAAAACCCATTTTGAAATGACTCGCTCATGACCTCGTCGTAGTATTTTATGTATAATACTAATAATAATATTAAGAATAAGAATAATAATAATCTTAATAATAATAATAATAATAATAATAATAATAATAATAATAATAATAATAATAATAATAATAATAATAATAATAATATAAATTATTTATATATGTTTAGAGAATTCGAGAGAGATGAATGAGTAAACTGAATCCATAAACTGAAATTGTTCGGCTTTAAAAAGGATGTAACCATACCTAACCCCTCATGCGATTGCATGAGAATGTGAGGGTGGCCTCATGCAATCGCATGAGCCACATTTCCATGTCCAAATTGTTAAACACATGGGCTGCCACACTTAAATTAATATTTAATATATATATTATTTAATTTATATAATTATTTACATATTATATTATATTTACGTTCAGGGTAAAAATGTAATTTTTACTCAAATGACATGGACGTTGTCACTCGACTCATGTCCTGGTTTCGGTTTTTCTAACGACGTTTCGTACGCTTAGAAAACTTATAGTTTACATTTTGTGACTCGTACCTTTGTCAAAATATAATCTTAAATCATGATAAATTATATTACAATAAGTATATCATATACATTGGAGTGTTTTGGTCATTTGCTTCTATAAATCAGTGGCTCGTTGTTTATCAAAATATATTATTTTAAATCAGGTCGTTTTATGACTAAGTTATATATATTTTTATTTTTATTTTGAAATATAAATTTGAACTATTTACTTAATATATTTTTTCAAAACTAATGTCATTCAAAACTTATATATTTAGAAATCGTTTAAATATTAAGAATTACTATTTCGTAACATTTGAATTTTAAAGTTTAAAATTGATATAGTTCATTTATATACAAACGTTCATAAAACATTTTAATAACCTAATTATTTTATATTCAAAAATCATTTTTATTGAAAAGATTATAATAGTAGAGATTGTTATAAAATGTTTTTAATAATAGAAGTCTATTATATCAAAAAACTTTTTTGTTTAAGAAACTAAAATAATATTTAATTCATAACAGGTTTCAAGTTATCAACTTACAGTTTATTCATGAGTTGTAGGGTTAGGTCAAATGGTTAAATGTCCGTATGAAATTATCTTAACATGACAAATGGTTTTATCTTGCCGAAGAATATTATCTCAATTATTTACTCTTCATGATAAAATATCATTAAAGCCTAGTAATTAACCTATCAATAGTCACGAGAAAATTATTGTAAGGCGTGTATTGAAAATCAAACAGGAGCATCCTCTAACTTTTGTCTAACACTTGTTAAGTGACACTTTGTTCCTACTTGTAATCACTTTACCAATTATTCCGAATACAGTTAAAAAGGAAAGGTTTCCTTAATCAAAGTGGACCTCTCAACAGAGACTCGTAATCATAACACGTTGTATTTGATAAATCAATCATTTGATATTTTAATCTCATCGATAAATATATTAACATATATTGAAACAAAATGTTTATGTAAAGTATTATACATCTAATACTTTGTTAACGTTTTCAAATTAATATATATACGTATATACATATACATATATAATCGTATTCATTTATATAATGGTTCGTGAATCGTCGGAACTTTGTCGAGGTTAAATGAATGTATGAACATATTTTAAAATCCTTGAGATTCAACTTAACAAACTTTGCTTATCGTGTCAGAATAATATAAAGATAAAGTTTAAATTTGGTCGGAAATTTCCGGGTCGTCACAGTACCTACCCGTTAAAGAAATTTCGTCCCCGAAATTTGATAGAGGTCGTCATAGCTAATAATGAGAATGTTATTATGACGATTATAGAGTTTTATTATGTTTAAGAAGTATGGATAAAATACTTCGATTACTTGAAGCGTATGAGGGGAGTTATCGTAAATGAATGAAATAAGATTATAGTGATTCGTCACATCTTTTGATGTAGACAGGTTGATTTCCGGAGTTCAAGGGATTTGGGGAAGATCTTAGTAATAAGATTTGATTCTTCGATGATTAAGGAAATTAGGATCCGCTTTAAATGCGATCATCCGTTTTGATTGCTTTGTCGGATATTTTACTATAAATCCACCCCCTTCGTTTCCTTACAACTGACACCTTCTATTCTTTCTCCTTTAATTTGTACTTTGAATCATTTGTCAATATGCTCCATCCAGTTCTGGTTCTCGATATACTCATAACCTTCATATTTGTCATTCTCCTTTTTCATCTGCCACCGGAAGAATCTATTCAATTCTACTATACTCTTGGTTTTATAGTGTTTTTAGTTCTCCCGTGTCTTTATATTGCTATACGCATCGATATACACAGTTTATAATTTCTGGGTTGTTGTTGGCTTTATATCTTCCCTTATACTTCAATGTCTTTGATTCTGTTTTTCTATAATCATTTACATCCACAATTAATGCTATCTCCTATTTGCTGTGATTTATATTCCTATTTCTATTTTGGAGTTTCATTCTTTCGTTTCCTCTTCTTGCGATTAAGCACCGTATGTAATGGTCTAGAATTCGTAGATATGAATTTTGGAATGAACATAGTTATTGTTCTAAGAAGGAAATCGTAATGGCACGATCTTGATTTGTCAAATTATCAGAATATCCAGAAAAGAGCGAATCATCAAGAAAATATTTTCTTGATATTCTTAGAGATTAAGTAGAATACAAGAGTCGTGTAACATGGCACATGATGACGTTATGATCTGTGAATCATCATGTTCCATTTAGAAACTCAGCATGACTTACTGTAATATAATCACGTTGATCAAGTGTCATTATATTATACTAACTCATGCTTCAGTTCCCAACACTACTTCAAAACATTCATAATTTAAACTCGAGGGTTTCAAAATTTAGAAACTAAAATAGTTTCTTTCATGATGTAACACAGATAGTGCGAAGAGGTAATGATTTCAGATAAGAATGATTATGAAAATATCTTCAGAAATATGGAGAATATTTACAATGGAAGATATGATGATATCTTAGAATTTCTAATATCAGAGGATGATGAAAAATATTGTTCGCAGAGGTTTAAAGTCAGGAGCAAGGTATTCATTAAAGACTTCAGCAGATACTGAATCACTTAGATTCTTTGAAGGCATGTTTAGTCCTTGTAATTTGTCCACAACCTCTTTCATACTTTTCTCAATCCGTTTTCCAGTTCCAAACCTTCTCTTTTTCTGAGCTTTGCCAACACACTATTCTTTATCATCAAACTTTTTACTGTTAAGGTCGTTTATAGTTTTTCCTGCTTCATCGGCATTTCGAGAACTATTCTGCAGTTCGGGATGTTTTTCAGAAATTTCACATTCGATGTTTGTAAGTCCGTTATATGTACACATATAACTGTTGGCGTGGACATGCTGCGAGCTTTCAAAATACCGATTGCTAATTCCCAATGATTGGTATTACACTTCTCGTTACAAGATGCAGATGAATAAATGATGAAGTTTTTATAAATATAATGATTTTTCAAAAAAATCAAAGATCAGTGGAGTTGTTGGTAAGTTTATTGCTAATGTGGTAGAATATAAACGGTTCTCCGGTAACGATGGTGAAAGGGCAACGTATATATCGAGGTTATAATAAGATGTTTCAACTGAAAAGTCGATGTTGACTTGCTGGAGCTGCGACAAAACTGCCTACTTTGAAAAGGAATCGCAAAGTTATTTTTGCTAATAAATGCCAAAGAATCTGACGCGGATATGTGTTTAAACTTTTACTTTGGTTTTAAGAGTTTTTCAGGTACATAACTGTGGATAACATGTGGTTGGATCATCATCTCGATTGTTCATTATTTGAAGTGTCCTAAGGAAGTTCGAAGGGTTTGAACACCGATTGTAATCGTTAATATACACATGATGTTCTAGCACAGTTTTGAAGTCAAAGTATAGCTTTGAAAGATGTAAGGATCTAAGAGTGATGATTTTGGTTATATCTCGAGTTGAATTCTGAGATTTCAAAATCAGAATATGTAATTAGATTTTAAATGAGTATGGTTGTTTTGATTTCTATAAAAGAATGTATATTGTTGTGAAAGTAGGGAGTAAAATGGATGATTTGCTGAATCAGATTCGAAGAATGTAACATATTAATGGTGAATTTATATATCTCTTGGGTATTACCTACCCATTAAAAAAATTCACAATTAATATTTTCTACAAAAGAATTTTTATTACAGTCTTTATGAAAATATATATGTGTATATTTTCTTTAGATGTAACATATATTTAACGAGCTAATATTAAGTTAAACTCATTTGATTTATGGTTGAAACTAGATTTGAGTAATCCTTAAAACTTTAAAATTTCATAACTTTTACGGAGTATTTCTTCAATGTAATTGGAATTTTGAATCAATACTTCGTTATTTGGTGTTCATGGAATTCTTGTGAACTTCGCAAGGTACGCATGATGTTATCTGAAAAGTTTTGAGTACATCGATAATGAAAGTGTAAAATCAAACCTATATTTGAATAATACACTTGATTTATTATGAAATGGAATTCATTGAATTGAAACAGAGATTGTAATTAACGATGGTTAAGTTGCTGACGAAGGATGTATATCATAGCATATTAGTAATATGAATTAACCGAGTAGTTATGATTCACACATAATAGCTTAGTACGGAAAGATTTATTATGGTTTAAAAATTTATATATATAAGACATACATATAAATTCTTTAGTGGGAATGAGTTAACACTTCATAACTCGTTGATATGACATACTTGTTGTTGATTTGTAATGATGTCCACGGTGATTCTTGAACTGGTGAAGCTTATGATATTATAGATGTTGTTGGTACTAACGGTGCTGGTGATGTTGACGATACTGTTGATGATGTTAGTAAAACGAGTCTAGCTTGTAAATCGTGCACCATTCCAGATAGGGTTTCTATTCTTCCTTCTATCATTTTGGTTCATTCATCTAATTTATGGTTAGGGCTAGAACAGATAATCTCTAAGACTTTAGAGATTACATAATTGCCGCATAATGTTTCTCCAATGAAGTTATGAATCAATACTTCATCGATCATTGTTGTTGGTACTCCTTGGTATCTACAGGGTGTATGACGTTGATGCTCGAGGTACAAATTGTAAAGTTAAGGTTTACGACGCGGTTGTGGTTGGGGTTGGTAATGGTACTGTTGGCGTTGATGATGGTGGTACTGGTTATGCTGCTGGTGCTGTTGCTGGTGCTTGTAACCTTTGCACCATATTCTCCAAAGCCACCACACGAGCGTGAATCTCGTCAACTTCTTCTATTATTCCGGGATGATTGGTGGTTCGGACGAGTGGGTGAATAAGATCTAGTATGTGAGATAGTATATAATCGTGCCGAGATACTCTAGAAATGAGAGAGAAAATGGTGTTTCGGACAGGTTCGCCGGTAAGTGCTTCTAGTTCTTCACCAAGAGGGCAATGTGGTGGATGGAAAGGATCGCCTTCTTCTTGTCTCCAATGATTAAGGAGGCTACGAACCCATCTCCAAATCATTCAGAATAGATGATGGCTGATTGGTTGATCCATTCCAGTCACACTGCTTTTGGAGCTTGCGTGGGATTCCATTTCGGAATCCGAGGGACTTGAACTAATGACGAATTCCATTTCGTATGGTTGAATAAAGAATTTTCGTTATGAAATGATTTTTCTGGCTATCGGGTGGTATTCTAATTACATAGAATATCTACATATAGATCAAAAGATTTCGTAGATTACGGAGGAATTTACAGAATATGTCAGGCAAAGTCTAAAGTAATAGATACGTTAAGATATGAATTAGCAGATACGCTAAGATATGAATTTTGTCTATAAACTATTCATGAAATCAATGCAATAAGATGTGTCTAGACTAAGAATGATAAGCAGGTAATTACCTAAGGATGATAAGCAGATGATTTGCGACACAAAATGATAAGCAAAACTTTCGACATGTAGACACGGTCGAAGTTCAGACTCACTAATGCATCCTAACGACATATCAGTTAGACACACTAATGCAGACCTGGTTCACTAAGACCACCGCTCTGATACCACATGAAGTGACCCGTCCTAATCTATAAGAATGAATACAATAACATATGATTACATCGCGAGGTATTTGACCTCTATATGATACATTTTACAAACATTGCATTCGTTTTAAAAGACAAACTTTCATTACATCGAATGTTGACAGGCATGCATACCTTTTCATAATATATCCAAACTATAAATGACTTAATAGTAATTTTGTTGAACACAACGACTCGAATGCAACGTCTTTTGAAATATGTCATGAATGACTCCAAGTAATATCTCTAAATGAGCAAATGCACAGCGAAAGATATCTTTCAAACCTGAGAATAAACATGCTTTCAAGTGTCAACCAAAAGGTTGGTGAGTTCATTAGTTTATCATAAACATTCATTTCCATCATTTTAATAGACCACAAGATTTCATATATTTAATTGTACACGTAACCCGAGTACAAAATAATACGCGTAACCCGCGAAATAAAAATCAATCATATGGTGAACGCTTGATAACCGACTTAACTTTAATGCATAGAATATCCCCAAACAGAACCTCTCGTCTGTATAATAATAATAATCTCGAAGTACTAAAGCATCCGTACCCCGGATGGGACTTGTCGAGGTCCATAGATCTATCTTTAGGATTCGCGTCAATTAGGGGTCATACCCGTTTCCTAATTATTAGGTTACCAAGCTAAAAAGGAGTGATATTCAATATTCATATTCCAGCCATAGAATGTAGTTTTTGATCACTTGTGTCTATTTCGTAAAACATTAGTAAAATCAGCGCATGTATTCTAAGTCCCAAAAATATATATAAAAAGGGAGTAATGAAACTCACAAAACTGTATTTCGTAGCAATAATGCATATGACGGCACTTGAACAAGTGCAAGGTTGGCCTCGAATTCACGAACCTATATTAAGTATATATATATATATATATATATATATATATATATATATATATATTTATATAATGATCAATATCTGTCTAACAATTTAGGTCAAGTCATAGTGTATCACAATCCTAATGCTCGAGACTAATATGCAGAAGTCAACAAAAGTCAATTTGACTCAAAATGATTTCCATGATTATTATATAGTTTAAATATAGTCATTTTATATTTTTAAATATTTTTAACAGATTTTATTAGAGTAAATAATAAAAGTCATTTGTTAATAAAAATTTATATTTAAAATTTATATATGATAAAAATATAATTTTATATATTTTAAGTAATAAAATTTATAAAGTTTATTTAATATCATAAAAATAATATGATAGTTATTATTAATGTAATTATATTACACGTAGTAAAATATGTTTGTATCACATATTTATTTGATAAAATAATATCTATAATAATAGTAAGTAAAAGTTGTATTATTTTATAATAATAATAATTATTATTCTACTAATAATAACAACAATATTTATTTTTACTAAAAATGATATTATGATAAAATGATAATTTTATTAATAATAATACTAAAATGATATTGATATTTTATATTAACAATGATATTCCTATAAATAATAATTTTTGTAAAAATGATAGTTTTAATATTATTAATACTTTTAAAAATAATGATGATAAAATAATGAAAATGATATTTTTATTTAATATATATCTTACAATATTTTAAATTTCATCATGATACCCATACTCATTATTTTCTAATCGATTCGTTTAATAACTTTTAATCGTCTTTTATATCGCGTTCATATTAATGATAATAATAGTAATCATAATAATTAGGTGTTACTAATATTAGTTTTAATTATAATAATACTAATGATAATAAATATTATGATAATATTAATGAGAATACTAATAACTATTTTAATGATAATAATAATAATAATACTAATTATAACTTTAACGATAATAACGTTAGTAAAATTACAATTTTTAATGATAATACCCTTTATTGATAATGATAATAATAATAATAATAATAAATAATAATAATAATAATAATAATAATAATAATAATAATAATAATAATAATAAAATAATAATGATAATAATAATAATAATAATAATAATAATAATAATAATAATAATAATAATAATAATAATAATAATTAGATAAAAACTATAACGACGATAATAACGACGATAATAATAATCATTTTTAATAATAACACAAAAATTCAATTGACTATAACTTCTAATCCGTTCATCTAAACCATTCGATATCTAAATGAAAAGTTCTTAATTTTTTGCTAGCTTTCCAACAACATGCATATCTTATACCTTATCTCAACCGTATATGTAACTAATTCAGGATTCAACATAACCTATCTAACGGCAATATCAAAAGTACAAGCATGCATAATCCTATATACTCGAGCACTAGTCAGAGATACACTATTAATATATAAAAGTTAAGTTATGAGTGCTCACATATCAATATTGAGATTCAATATTGCAGGAAAGTCCGTAGACGCAACGGAGATGATAAACACTAGTTTGACCTTACGAGCATACCCTCGAACATTACCCATCACCTCCATAGCTATAACCCATAATTTCCTTAGCCCTATCCCACTCAAAAAACCCATTTTGAAATGACTCGCTCATGACCTCGTCGTAGTATTTTATGTATAATACTAATAATAATATTAAGATTAATAATAATAATAATCTTAATAATAATAATAATAATAATAATAATAATAATAATAATAATAATAATAATAATAATATAAATTATTTATATATGTTTAGAGAATTCGAGAGAGATGAATGAGTAAACTGAATCCATAAACTGAAATTGTTCGGCTTTAAAAAGGATGTAACCATACCTAACCCCTCATGCGATTGCAATAATTATTATTATTATTATTATTATTATTATTATTATTATTATTATTATTATTATTATTATTATTATTATTATTATTATTATTATGATTATAATAATAAACTTTACTTAAAATTGAGTATTTATATTTTTAATACTTCAATAATTATTAGTAATAACAAATGCTGTAATTTTATTAAAACTTAAAATACAATTATTATATGAATGTTGTACAATATGCTTTAAAGTTTGTACATGTGTTCATGGGTTGTTTTGTAAAAGATTGTACAATTTGTTAAAAGGTTTGTACATGTGGTCATGTGGGTATTTATATATTCTAGGTATTTATTTGTTTTGATTTTGTATTTATTTTTAATTACAAAAGATATTGTGTCGGATGACGGTTATGAGGAGTTGAAGATCATGATGAATCTCGGAATCTTGAACACGGAGTGTAGAAATCACTTCCGAGTGAGTGATGATGGATAGTACTTCTTGTACGAGGTATGTTGGGTGCAAGGATCTAAGATCGGTTCGAGGAGTGTAGAAATTAAGACCTTGTGAGGGAATTCTAATAACCGTAGCAAAGTATGAGAGAGGCCAAGTGTGAATTTTCCTACTGAGTTTAAATTTGACTTGATTATGGGTGACAAGTTCGAAATTGGCATAAAATTCTCGGATAAGAGGTGGGTAGATGACTTCATCTAGGTTTAAGAAAGAGAAACATTATTTTTGAGTGAATATTTTGTGAAGGTTTAGAAATTCGTCAAAGTGAACAACTCTTTCTTCAAGAAGGGTTCTAGTTTCCATTCGTTGTTAGTAATATGTGATATTGCCTCGTTTATACATATTTTTACTAACAATATCGGTTCATTTTTATTTGGTTTTTGGATATAAGTTGAAGAAATGGTAAAGAAGTTATTGAAGTTTGAGTTTTGACGCTCCTATGTGGTGATTTGAGGAGTTACTATAATTTGGAAGATATTCGGATGAAAGTTTCACCGTTTTGTAGAAGATAATCGAAAGTCGAAGCAAAGAGTCAAAGTATAAAGTGAAACAGAAAAATACTGTTCGAAACAGCGTATCTCGCGGCCGCGATTCAGACCAATGCGGTCGCGATTTTGGTGTTTACTCATGATTTTATTCTCTCGTTCGCATTACGTTAATAGAAATCCGGAATCAGAAATCAATAGAAATCGCGGTCGAAATTCCATATATTGCGGCCGTTATGTTGAGGGTGTCTCGCAGTCGCGATCCACCTTATTGCGGCCTCGAGAATGTAAGACGACTTCAAATTTTGTTTGCCTATAAATACGCGGTTTTAACCCTTTTAAGGTGATCAGTTTTTGGTTTACGAATATTTTAGCTAGGGTTACGAATTTTTGAGCTTTCTAAGGTATTTTAGAGCATCTAAACACTAGGATTTCAATTGTTAATTATTGGTAAACTCTTGTCTTTTATTTTAATCTTTACAATGATTGATTATTGTTTATCCCTTTGCTTGTGTGCTCTTATTATCATTATGAGTAGCTAAATTCCTAGTATTTGCTTAGATGATTGAACCTAGGTGAAGGATTGCTTGATCTTTTATATGTATTGATAATTACTTTTGATTGTGATTCTTAATTACTCCCATTAATTGATCCCATTGATTACTAGTTTGTTGGTTGATGTAACGAGAGTTACTAGATCAATTAATTTATTTAGGTTATTGAGAAATAAATAGATAAGTTGAATTACATACGGGAGACCGGTGTAAATAGATTAGTAGTTAATCCCATCAATTGAGTAGGTAATTGTGAAGCCTAAATAGGCACGCCGATTTACCTTTCAACAGAATCATAATCTTGACTAGTTAATATTGATTGATTGTGTTCTTCAGAAGCGTATGGGAGACCAAAGTGAAAACTAACACTTTCATGATAGAATTAGTATCTAAGTGAGGGACATCAGCTTATCTTACTAATTGATTAATGAACTTAGTAACGAGAGTTATATTTAGGGACTTAATTACATTGTTCTTAATAAAAGCAATCCGGAACCTAGGGAATTGAATCTAAGTAAATACCCTTTATCTATTGAATTCTTATCTTCTTTCTTTGTTTTAATTAGTTTTAAATCAAAACCCCATTTTACAACTAAAATCTTCAGAATAATTAATAGTTTTCAAATCCTAAACTTTGCTTCCTGTGGATAAGTTACCCATCTTCTATTAGGGAGAGGAATCTTTGCCATCTGATTGGTCCACGTGGTGCTCTCACTCACATAAATTTACTGTTCACGCATTTTACCTTTTTTATATATATATACGTAGTATATTTTTTTACATTTTTTATGTTGTATATTTTTTTTTACATATTTATTTTGCTCAAATGGGATTACCTGATCGTTTTGGTCATATCCTCTTTCTTTCCTCATATGGCGTGAATAACTGATGTTAGGACCCCGAAGTTGTATAATGTTAATGTGAAATAAGCTTAATTGATGGTTCCTTAGAAGAGGGCTATATAAGGAACCTAAGTAGTCCTAATTAGATAGCCATTGCATTGTAACTGAGTTCTAGAAGCTATAGAATGTAAATCTTGTTAATTCTCTCTCATACCGAATCTCCTTCACACTTACCGAATCTCATTCTAACTTGTCTTTTCTTCTAATCTCAACATGATCTGACCTATCATTTGGTATCAGAGCTTCCAGGGAGTGATATTACATCACTAGATCGATCCAGAGATTGAAGATTACAGAATCTGAACACTCTCGGTATTTTGAATCAGACTCGGTATAATCGAATCTGATAATCTGACGTTCAGATTCCTGTGATAAGTTCAGCGAAGGTGTATTAGGTTGATTTAGAAAGAGTTCTAATCATCATTACAGCTTTTTAACATCAATTATGGAGAATCAAGTTGATTTTTAGAGTTTGTGGCTAAAACTCTCGGTATTCATCAATTACAGCTTGATTTTGTAGTTAAGTAAAGATTTGAGGCATCAGTTGTGATCATGAGGTGTTTAATCACATTTCTGAATGTTTAATTTCATCAATTCTTCAAGTTTTAAAGATTTGATACACATTCGGTATCGTAACTGCCATACCGAATCTGCTTCAAAGCTATTAATTCTCATTCAGTGTTGCAGATTGTGGTGTGTTTGTGATTCTATCACATTCGGTTTGATCATACGTAGCTAATTGGTGTGATTTGAGAAAGGATTTGTTTGAATTCTAAGTTTTCATACTTAGACTCGGTATTGTCAACTGCTATAGTTGACATTCGGTATCCTATACATTCGGTATCTTTGATATTTTGTGTGATACTAACTTGTTTCCTTTTACCAATGAAGCAGTGCTTCAGTGGTACCCGTCGCTTATGATCCCTGGGCCCGCAGGAGGGCCTTATTGAATACTGAAAGGTGCAGGTTCGAATCTCGGCTTGCAACTTCCTATTAGGTATTAGGGGGAGGTGTCTTACACGGCTTACTTAGCCCTTGCGGGGTGGGCGGTATGGGTGACATAGTCCCACGGAGTCAGGGTTTCTCCGCCAGAATAAACCTTTTGAAAACTTGTTTCCTTTTGCAGCAAGGCTACATAATTTAATTCAAAGGAATTGAATTATGTTTGAATTCAAATTCATACAGAATCTGACTACCGAGTCAGATACCGAATCAGGATCTCGGTATCACTTAATTCATTGGTTTTAAGTGTTCTCAGGTTACAAATCTTGTGGTTACCGAATCTTTACCGAATCTGGGTGTGTTACTTGTATTTCTAATCAGTTTCTGATACAGAATCTGGTTTACCGAATCTGCTACAGTACAGAATCTGTACCGAATCTGCTACAGTACCGAATCAGTTACCGAATCTGACATTTGTGTTAGATTGTTGTGATTTTTCATCTTAGATTTGAGTAATACCGAATATACCTCATTTTCAAGATGTCTACTCAAGATACTTTGATCATTGGATCAGATTCCCGTCCTCCAGTGTTGTTTGATGGTAAGTAGACTTAGTGGCTTCACCGTATCACTCAGTACATAGACTACAAGGGTGAGAAAGCAAAGTACATATGGGCTTCTCTGAGAGATGGTCCAGTTGTAGATTATCATCCGGATACTGGTATGCCAATTCCAGTCTATGAACTTTCTGGTGATAAACGTGAGAGAGCTCAGGGTGACATAGAGGCAAAGAACATTGTTATGCAAGCTATCCCGTATGAGTTGTTTGAAAATGTTGATAGCAACACAACATTAAAAGATATATGGGATGAGATCAAATGATAGCAAGAAGGTTATGACATGTCAGATGTTACTAAACTGAATAAGGCTCTGGGATTTTATGAAGACTTCAAGCAGGAACCTGATGAACCACTCAAGGATACCTACCGTCGTTTCAATGGTGTTCTCAATGAGTTGAAAAGGTGCAAGATCATAAAACTAAATGCTAAAGTCAACATTAAATTTCTCAAAAAAACTCAATGTTGATTGACTTCCTTATGGAACCATTGTTCGATCAACCAAAGAGATTGAAAAGTTGACTATTCATGAGCTTGTTGGAGTTCTTATGCATTACCAACCTGAAGTGTCTAAACTTCAAGAAGGAAGGAAAGAGTCATCTCCAAGTGATCCTCTTGCTCTCATTGCCAAAAAGAAGAGCAAATCATTTACGACTTCCAAAAGCTTGTCCAAGAAAGTGCTTGTTGAAGATTCAACTGATTCTGAAGAATTGAATCTGTCTGATGTTGATGATTCTCACCTTGAATTAGTCAAGATGGCAGCCATGTTCACAAAAGCCTTGAACAAATATAAATTCAAAGGCAAATCAAGCAATCAACGCAAGAATTCATCATCTTCCTCGTACTACAAGAAAGCTGATCAATCAAAACAACAACAACGTACTGATGATTCCAAGAAGGATGATTCAATCTTTTTCAATTGTGGCAAAGCTGGTCATTACTCTCGTGAGTGCAAGATGCCTAAGAAGAAGGATGCAGCTTACTTCAAGAAGAAAATGTTGATGGCTAAGATTGTAGAAACTGGGGGAGAGCTGAAACCGGTTGATGATACTCGGTTTAACTGGACTGACGATTCAGATTCAGAGGTTGAACATGCAAAAATGTTTGCAAGGTGACTAAGCTCATCAAAGCTACGTAAGCAATGGAGAATTCTGATTCAGCATCTAATGATGATGAGGTACAATCATCAGAAATTCCACCTGATTTTATCAAAAAATGACATGATGAAGAATTTGGTCTCAATGTCAAAAGAAGTCAAAGGTTTAAAATCTGAAAACAAGGTTTTAAAAGATAAAATCAAACTTTCTGAGACCAACCTATCTTCATCCAAATTACAATCAGAACTGCAAAGATTGACTGTCTAACTCAGCTCCACGGAAACTGAGTTGGAAGATCTTAAAAAATCAGTTCATCCGATTAAGGTCGAAAGGACAGATTATTGTCTAAAATCGGAACGACTTGCAGAAAATGTTCAATTTCTAGAAAAAGATCTTTCTGATTTGAAAACTCTATATGAACCCACACTTTCAAAGCTAAACAAGAAAATTATTCAATTGGAAAACACCATCATTGAAAAGGACTCTGAAATCTCTTTGTTGTCAAAAGAGTCTTTTGAAATGAAAGCACAACTTGCTCGATATGAGGAAAAACTCTATCGAACAGATCAATCCAAAGCTATCATGAATATAGAACTTTCAAAATAAATGATTTTCATGAATAGACAAAAAACAATTCATGGTGACAAGTGGGGGTTGGGTTATGAAGATCCTAAGATCTTAGAAAATGCTTCCAAAAAGATTCCAGGACTATATCATTCTGATTACTTTCAAGCTGGTTTACCATATCATTTTGTGCATGCTTCTGATACTGATTTTGATGATATTATTGTTAATCGCAAATCTAGAAAATACCATCAAATTAGCTTAATGTATGAGAAAATCAATGCTAAAATGGGTAAATCAAATCCTGATTTCTTGAAGGAACTTGTTGAAACTGAAAAGAATATGCAACATGAAAATTATGTGCCTAAGCATAGACTGGTTTATATCCCAACACTCATGCTAGAGAAATACATTTTAATGCTTGAGAATGAAGTGTTTAACAAACCTAGTTCTAGCATTATTGCCATAGATGAGGTGTTTAATGAACCAACTTTTGATGTGAAACCAATTCTACCAGCTTTGCCTGCATGTTCTGATAATGTTTTCCGTGAAGACCTAGCACATGAACTAACTGTCTTCTTTGAGACAGAATCCCTAGTTGTCACGACCCAGAAAATTTCGACTAATTTTAAACCAAACTCTCAATACAATTTTGTATTTTTGACACGATAAGAAAAGTCTGTTATGTAAAGTCTCAAAAACTTCGAACTATGATCATGTATATATTTGACCTTTGAACTGTTCATTTACCCTGTGACCATTCCCGACGATTCACGAACAACTACTTGTAAATAGATATGTGTGTATATATATAAATAATAATTAAAAGTATAATTGGAAATATTAAATGTTGTTGTTATAAAATATGATATTATAATAATTATTATTTAAAAACATATCTATACATAAATAAAAGTATATTAAAAATAAATATTAAATAATTGTAATACTCGTTTGATGTTTCAATCGTTATTAAGCGGATTAAATTCGAACTTATGTGATTATAAAATAAATGGCGATCCGAAAATGAATTGGATAAGTTTTAGGCTTATTAAAAATATATTCAGGAGCTAGTTAATAAGTTTCAACAATTTTTATATTTTACCCAGAATTGAGAGGGACAATTGATGTAATTTTTATTTAATAATTAATGATCGAAATTTTATACCATAATGACCAAAATAAATAAATATAGTTAATTTAAAAATTTGGGATTTTTTTTTCAAGACTTTTATCCGCCACTGATTAACAATGGAACACAAAATATTGCTCCGAAAATTAGATGTCGACTGAAACAAGAGGCTGCTTCTTCACTGTGATTGATATTACCTTTCTTTATTTGTCACTTTAAGTTTGTTACATGTTCATCTTATATTGATTGACAAATAATTGTAATCTAATCAAAATTCAAATTTGTGATCGAATTACTATGTTAAATTGATTATGATACTGTGTGTAATTGAATTCATTCCAGACACATCTTTCTTTATGGACTAATAATTATTATATTTTATTATTATATATATGTATGTAGGTAAGTATCCGATTCACCACTTATGTTCTGTGTCTTACTAAAAATTCAAGAGTCAAACTTTTCATGGCCACCATCTTTTCATCCATACTTCTCATTATGAGTTTCACACCATTTATTTCATCACTCTTTTCTAATTATCAAAAACATGTTGATGATCGCAACAAATAATAACCTTTTATGGTTGTCCTTCATATCTCATGTTTAACGATCAACACTACAACCTCAACCTTGAACCCACTAGTCGATCGTATTTTTTTTTTGGGTTCTTCTTTCTCGCTGATTTGTTAGCCGAAGGAAAACCACAACCTTCTCGTTTACTTCCTGTAACTGCAGCTCCAAAGATTATGTTTCTGTTTGAAAGATCGATCATCACTTTAAATCATCAAACACCAATTACTAAATGTTTCTGTTTCCACCTAACCTCAATAACCAAAACAAACACACACAAACCACACTGCTATACTAATTTCTGTTTCAGCTCAACGACCCTTCGCGAATTGAAGCCATGATCACCACCTGTAAACGATCACCTGCAACTGTTTCTATGTTTTCCTTTCGAACACCAAGCACGATCACCTCCTACCTTTATCACATAAACAAACCAAATCGTTTTATGTTTCTGTTTCTGTTTCTGGGTCACCTCAACAAACCACAAACCACCTTGTAAATCAATCTCTAAACCATCAGTTTACAGCTTCCTTCGACTGCTGCAATTGTGACAGCCTTCACGCCATCCAAACACTCACCTGCACTGCTGCTATTTGCTACTTATTTCGGTGGCCAAACAACCACCACAACTGCTATAGTATTACTACCGCTGTTACTACAATTGTTTCTCATTTCTCTTCTGTTTATGCTACGAAATTGAGGATGAGTGATGTGATGATAATAATTGATGGCGGGTCACAGCTAAAGTTTGTATCATTATGGGTGTTTGAATATTAAATATACATCACCTTATTAATCTCCAAGACAAATGTTAATGTAGTGGGACAATTTAAAACTTTATGGTCGACTAAATGGGTAATGAGCTGGATGTAATTATTGGTTATACGTAGTTGATAAAATGCACAACTCATGAGCTAGATTAATAGGGATGGTGGCAATGAAATCCTATTGATGAAATAATATGATAGACGGATTAAATGATGATTTAATATAGATGATTAGGATTATGGTTATTATGATAATAGATTGATTAGGACTATGTTAATTATAATGGTGATATAGCACGATTGAGGTGATGATGTTACATAAACGATTACGATGATGTTAGTGATTAGCTGAAGAAGTTTATGATTAAGATATTGATACGCGATGTAGGATGATGTTATGGCGATGTTAAATAATGATAATGATGTCGTGATATATGGTGATTAGATGACTAGATTAAGATGATGATACTAGGAAGATAATAGATAATTAATATGGGTTAAATGATTAAGCGTGCTAAGTAATTCAAGAACGAAACAAATGAAGTAATGGTTAAGGATGTTATCGGGTTAGCAGGACGTCGCGGGTTCAAACCCGGACTTAGGCATTTTTAAGAACGAGTTCCTTGAGGTAGTTTACTTATTACCCATTATTATTGTTATTATTATTATATATTATCATTATTACTAAAATTAATAATATTATTAAAAATATCATTATTATTATTTTTATCATTATTAGTATCAACATTATTATTAATATTTTTATCATTTTGAATACTATTACTATCATTATTAATACTTTTATCAATACAACTATATTATTATTATCATTATTATTATCAATGTTAATATTATTATTATTATTATTACAATAAAAGTTAGTTACATAAAATATACTTATTAAAATTATATTTTATAAACTAATTATTTAAAATATATAAAATAAATATATCTACACATGAATTACTAAAATAACAGCTATATTAATAATAATACATAAATTATTCGACTTTAATTATATGTGTTAATATATACATAAATGATATAGGTTCGTGAATCCAAGGCCAACCCTATACTTGTTAAATGACGTCATATGTATTTTTACTACAAAGTACAGTATGGTGAGTTTCATTTGCTCCCTTTTTAATTGCTTTTGGAATATATATTTTTGGGCTGAGAATACATGTGCTGCTTTTATAAATGTTTACGAAATAGACACAAGTACTTAAAAATATATTCTACGTTGAGTTGTACCACTGGCATATTTCCCTGTAGCTTGGTAACTACTATTTACATGGGTATTGTAAACGCGAATCCTGTTGATAGATCTATCGGGCCTGACAACCCCAACCGGGCTGGACGACCAGCATTCAACGGTTGCATAGTACTTCGTTTCGTTACTACACTTGGTACGGTGTAGGGAGATTTCATAATAGAGGGAATATGCGACGTTGATTAAATGTTAAGTATGGTTACCAAGTGCTCAACCATTTAGAATGCTTTACATACACTTGCGAGTGTATTATGTTTATGATTATGAAATCTTGTGGTCTATTAAAATATTGAAATGATTGTTATGACAAACCTATGAACTCACCAACCTTTTGGTTGACACTTTTAAGCATGTTTATTCTCATGTATGAAAGAAACCTTCCGCTGTGCATTTACTCATTTTAAGGACATTACTTGGAGTCGATCATCGCAATGGGACCAAATGTTGATGACTTCGTCCAGGTGGATAAGGACGGGTTGTTACACTAGGTCAACCTGATTTAGATGTAAAGATAGAACCTCAAGATGAACCAAATGTTGAAAACATGATAGACTTTGACACAACAATTAATGAATTTTATGAAAACATACCTGTTGTACGAAACTTGAAACGTATATTAGGTATAGTTGAAAAGGAAAATGTTGATTTGCAACTTAAGTGTCAATCATTAGAACAAATGCTTGCTTTGTGTGATAAATTGCCTCCACTTCCTAAGAAAAAATGTATTTATGATTTTACGGAAGGTGAAGTGCTTGTTTCTGTAAAGACCCGTCCTAATCCATAAGAACGAATAAAATAACATATGATTACATCGCGAGGTATTTGACCTCTATATGATACATTTTACAAACATTGCATTCGTTCTAAAAGACAAACTTTCATTACATCAAAAGTTGACAGGCATGCATACCATTTCATAATATCCATCTATAAATGATCTAATCTGTCATTTACTTAATCATAATCTTTACTGAACTCAACAACTCGAATGCAACGTCTTTCGAAATATGCCATGAATGACTCCAAGTAATATCCTTAAAATGAGCTAATGCACAATGGAAGATTTCTTTAATACCTGAGAATAAACATGCTTTAAAGTGTCAACCAAAAGGTTGGTGAGTTCATTAGTTTAACATAAATAATTATTTCCATCATTTTAATAGACCACAAGAATTTCATTTCCATTTCTCATAAATATACGTCCCATGCATAGAGACAAAAATCATTCATATGGATTGAACACCTGGTAACCGACATTAACAAGATGCATATAAGAATATCCCCTATCATTCCGGGAAATCCTTCGGACATGATAAAAATGAATTCGAAGTACTAAAGCATCCGGTACTTTGGATGGGGTTCGTTAGGCCCAATAGATCTATCTTTAGGATTCGCGTCAATTAGTAGATCGGTTTACTAATTCTTAGGTTACCAAGCAAAAAGAGGCATATTCGGCTTCGATCATTCAACCATATAATGTAGTTTCGATTACTTGTGTCAATTTCGTAAAACATTTATAAAAATTGCGCATGTATTCTCAGCCCAAAAAATATAAAGGGTAAAAAGACAAATGAAACTCACTCTACAATATTTTGTAGTAAAAATATTCATACGACGAACCTATATCATTTGTATATATATATTAAAACATAATAATCGTAACCGAAAAAATTGATATATTCTATCTTAATTTATATATATTATATATTTAATTTGTGTATATATTTAAAATGATTAATATTTATATAGTTATATTAATATCTATATATGATTAGTATTATATCAAAAAAAAAAATACCTAATTTGTTATATATGAATATTTATATAAAAATGTTAATATAAATAATATATACTTATATGTAATATTAATAAAAGTATATTTTCATATACCAATTATTTATGTGGTAACATAATATCAATAATAGTAATAAAAGTTGTATTTGCTTATAATGATAATAATACTACTACTTATGACAATAATAAAAATAATAATGATATTCTTACTAAAAATGATTCTTTTATTAATACTTGATAATGCTAAAAACGAACATATATTTCATAGCATTATTCCTCAAGAAAGAAAAGCTTTTAGTTGCAATTGTTCTATTTACAAGTGATATTCGTTTAAATAATAAAAGGTGAAGACAAAAGACAGATTCGACGAATTGAAGACGCAAATGACCAAAAAGCTCAAAAGTACAAAATACAATCAATGAGGTTCCAATTATTGATAAGAAACGTCTCAAAATTACAAGAGTACAAGATTCAAAACGCAAAGTACAAGATATTAAATTGTACGCAAGGACGTTCGAAAATCCAGAACCGGGACCAGAGTCAACTCTCAACGCTCGACGAAACGGACTAAAAATTACAAGTTAACTATGCACATAAATAAAATATAATATTTAAATAATTCTTATAATTATTTATATATTATATTATTATTTATAAACGTCGGCAAGAAAGAAAACAAAGATATGTGACTTCTCCCAGCTGGCCATGTGATCGCATGGCCTGGAGGCACAAAAGCCATGCGATCGCATGGCTCTGAAATCCAGCCCAGGTTCTATAAATTCAACGCGTTTTGGCCAAAATAAACACATCTTTTTCTTCTTCACTCAACGTAATATATGTATATATAATTTATATTTTAATTTTAATTTTAATTTTAATTTTAAATCCTAATAATTAGGGTGTGTTAGCGAATGTTGTAAGGGTGTAAGTCGAAATTCTGTCCGTGTAACGCTACGCTATTTTTAATCATTGTAAGTTATGTTCAACCTTTTTAATTTAATGTCTCGTAGCTAAGTTATTATTATGCTTATTTAGTCCGAAGTAATCATGATGTTGGGCTAAAAATATTAAAATTGGGTAATTGGGCTTTGTACCATAATTGGGGTTTGGACAAAAGAACGACACTTGTGGAAATTAGACTATGGGCTATTAATGGGCTTTATATTTGTTTAACTAAATGATAGTTTGTTAATGTTAATATAAAGATTTACAATTGGGCGTCCCTATAAATAACCATATACACTCAATCGGACATGATGGGCGGGATATTTATATGTACGAATAATCGTTCATTTAACCGGACACGGGAATGGATTAATAGCCACTAGAATTATTAAAACAGGGGTGAAATTATGTACAAGGACACTTGGCATAATTGATAACAAAGTATTAAAACCTTGGGTTACACTCAGTTGACATCCTGGTGTAATTATTAAACAAAGTATTAAAATCTTGTTACAGTTTAAGTCCCTAATTAGTTGGAATATTTAAACTTCGGGTATAAGGATAATTTGACGAGGACACTCGCACTTTATATTTATGACTGATGGACTGTTATGGACAAAAACCAGACGGACATATTAAATAATCCAGGACAAAGGACAATTAACCCATGGGCATAAAACTAAAATCAACACGTCAAACATCATGATTACGGAAGTTTAAATAAGCATAATTCTTTTATTTCATATTTAATTTCCTTTATTTTATATTTAATTGCACTTCTAATTATCGCATTTTTATTTATTGTTATTGTATTTAATTGCACTTTTAATTATCGCAAGTTTATTTTATCGCACTTTTATTATTCGCAATTTCATTATCGTTATTTACTTTACTCTTTAAATTAAGTCTTTTATTTATTTAATATTTTACATTTGGTTTTAACTGCGACTAAAGTTTTAAAATCGACAAACCGGTCATTAAACGGTAAAAATCCCCCTTTATAATAATAATATTACTTATATATATATTTGTATTTTTATAAAAGTAAACTAATATAGCGTTAAGCTTTGTTTAAAGATTTTCCCTGTAGAACGAACCGGACTTACTAAAAACTACACTAATGTACGATTAGGTACACTGCCTATAAGTGTTGTAGCAAGGTTTAAGTATATCCATTCTATAAATAAATAAATATCTTGTGTAAAATTGTATCGTATTTAATAATATTTCTTTGTAAAATTTAAGCTATTTTATATACACCTCGCATAACATCAAGTATTTTTGGCGCCGCTGCCGGGGAACGCCGAAGCGAAACGCCACACACTTAAAAAAAAGATTTTTATTTTTAGTACGCTTTTGTAGAAATACGTTTTAAATATTCGAAAATATAAAAAGAAAAACAAAAATATAAATATTTTTAAGAGTTTGTAAGTTATATAAAAGTTTCTTTATCTTTATTTTATAAAAATATAAGTTTTATTTAATTTATATAAATATAATACATAATTTTATTAAAACGGAAAAAAAAAGTAATAAACTCTCTGCCCGATCATTGTTGCAGCCCAGAGCCTGGCCCAATTTCGCAAGCCATGCGATCGCATGGAAAATCAACTAACACCTCATGCGATCGCATGAGGTGATTTGACAGGCTTGGTAACCTCAACCGCCTGTTTAGGGTTTTAATTAATATATAATTATTATTATTATAACCCTAATTAGGGTTTAATTTTTAATTTTTAATTTAGTTTTTATAATTAATTTGTATTATTTAGTTTAATTAGTATAATTAAATTATAAAATTAATAGTTTTATAAAATAAATAATATAAAAATAATATTTTTTAAAAAATTGTAATTTTTACAACTTTTTATATATTTTTATATTTTGTCCCTTTTTAATAGTTTTAGCGTAATTTTTGTATTTTTCGGTCGTATTTATTTTTAACTCATAGTTTTTGCCTTAGTTATTTTTACTTCTAGATTTTTAGGCTTTGCCGTAAAATCCCTTAAGTGCTTTTTCTTTAGACTAAGATTTAGGTGCTTTAGAATTTTGCGACACCTTTTTAAGTTTTAGTTTCTTTTTAAGTTATTGCCATTTGGGATATAGTTTTTCTTGTAAGCTTTAATATTTTTAGACACCTTTTACCTATGTATCAATTATCATTCCAATTAGTAATATCAATTTGCGATTATAATTTTAAGTTAGTGATAGTAATAAGGTTGGGTTAGGCGAATGTTTTAAAGTTTTATAAGTCACTCTTTTTATTTCTTATTTTTCAACGCCTTTTTCAATTTTTCTTTTCTTTTTCGACCTTTTTCGACGCGCTCTTTTTCATTCTTATTTCTCGCTATTCTAGTTTTTAGGACATAGATTTTTATTCTACTTCTTATCTAAATTTCTTAAAATTACGAAAATTTATTTTAAGTGGTTAAATTGATAGACATCAAAATTTTCTGGTTCGTAGTAATAGTTGGATTTGTACATGAACCGGGTTATTGGAGCCAAACAGTCCTCAATTATATTGAGACCAAACGAATCCTGCCCCTCTGCTGCATCTTTTGGCTATTCGAAACGTGGGCAAAATCAGAAAAGTCTATTGATTGGATAACTTATATAATTTTTCTTTCCTTTTTAAAAACTAATAGGATATTCAGTGAATGCACCGAGCAAGACGTTCACCACCTTTTGTACGTTCACCACCTGTAACTAGATCAAGACATTTAGTAAATATTACCGCTGTTGATTTTTCTTTAGAATCGTCATCCAGTCAACCAAGTACTCCAGTTCAAATTTCCGATAATCCATTTTTTGAACCCGACCTTACAATTGAGAATCCGGAGAATATTCAGGGACGATTCATAGATCCTGAACCATTAAATTTTCCTCCGAAACCATCAATCATTCAAACAGAGATTGTTGAGGAACGAACCATTAAATCAGAATCCTCTAGTGATTCCGATTCAACAAATTCAATTATGGAAGTAACAGAACCATTAAGCATGGAAGACCGAATGAGAGCTAAACGCACTGGCCAAGGTCACGTAATTACTCATCCTGACATTAATGCGCCAGATTATGAAATCAAAGGACAAATTCTACACAAGGTTACTAATCAATGCCAATTTAGTGGTGCGCCGAAGGAAGATCCAAATGAACATCTTCGTACCTTTAATAGGATCTGCACACTATTTAAAATCTGAGAAGTGGAGGATGAACAGATATATCTCATGTTATTTCCCTGGACTTTAAAGGGAGAAGCCAAAGATTGGTTGGAATCATTACCTGAAGGGGCGATTGATACATGGGATGTTTTAGTTGAAAAATTTCTTAAACAATTCTTTCCGGCATCTAAAGCCGTAAGACTTCAAGCATAAATTGTTACGTTTACACAGAAACCGAATGAAACTCTATATGAGACGTGGACAAGATTTGGAAAGTTATTGAGAGGATGTCCGCAACATGGTTTAGACACCTGTCAAATAGTACAAATATTCTACCAAGGATGCGACATCACTACAAGGAAAGACATAGATATAGCAACTGGTGGTTCTATTATGAAGAAAACCGAAACTGATGCTTACAAAATTATTAATAACACTGCTTTCCACTCACATGAGTGGCACCAAGAAAAAGATATCGTTAGATCATCTAAAGCAGCTAGAGCCAATTCTAGCCATGACTTAGATTCCATTTCCGCAAAGATAGATGCTGTCGAGAGACGAATGGAAAAGATGACTAAGGATATTCACTCAATACGAATTAGTTGTGAGCAGTGTGGAGGACCACATTTGACAAAAGATTGTCTCAGTGTTCAATTAACAATGGAACAAAGAGAGAATATTTCATACATAAACCAAAGGCCTGGAAATAATTATCAGAATAATTATCAACCGCCAAGACCGATTTACAATCAAAACCAGAACTATAACCGAAATATTCCATACAACAACCAACAAGGTCCTAGCAATCAACAAGTATCTAACAATACTTACAACCAGCAAAGACCTAATTTTCAAAACAAACCACCACAAACCGATGATAAAAAGCCGAATTTAGAAGATATGATGACGAAGCTAGTTGAAACTCAAACGCAGTTTTTCACATCTCAAAAACAAACCAATGAACAAAATGCTCAAGCATTTAGAAATCAACAAGCTTCTATTCAAAATCTGGAACAAGAAGTAAGTAACCTAGCAAGGTTAATAGGTGAAAGAAAACCGGGAAGTCTACCTAGTGATACAAATGCTAACCCCCGGAATGAAACAGCTAAAGCCATTACCACCAGAAGTGGTACAACACTTAAACCACCTAAAATACCTGTAACTTCTGATGAAGCTATTCCTACTCCACAAGAACCACAACCTGATCAAGGTAAGGAAAAAGAACTGGTAGTTAAGAAGGTTAATGAAGATAACACAGTTAAGGCTAAACCTTATGTTAAACCATACCAACCACCACTTCCTTACCCGAGTAAAATGAAGAAAGAGAAACTTGAAGCCGAGCAATCCAAATTCTTGGATATGTTTAAACAGATAAATGTAAATCTTCCTTTCATTGATGTAATTTCAGGAATGCCTAGATATGCTAAATTCTTGAAAGATCTAATCTCGAATAGAAAGAAAATGGAAGAACTCTCTGCTGTTACTATGAACGCTAATTGTTCAGCAGTGCTGTTGAATAAGATACCAGAAAAACTATCTGATCCAGGAAGTTTCACAATTCCATGTTTTCTGGGTAGTCTTAGTTCAATAGAAGCATTGGCAGACTTAGGTGCTAGTATAAATCTAATGCCGTATTCACTATACGCTAAACTAGACCTTGGAGAATTGAAACCAACAAGAATAAGCATACAACTAGCCGATCGATCAATAAAATATCCTAGAGGGATAATGGAGAACATGCTAGTTAAAGTTGGTACTTTAGTATTTCCAGTAGATTTTGTTGTTCTGGACATGGAAGAAGATTCTCAAGTTCCTCTCATATTAGGAAGACCATTCTTAAACACGGCTAAAGCAATGATAGACGTGTTCGGTAAGAAATTGACCCTAAGTATAGAGGACGAGAGTGTTACCTTTTCAGTTGATAGAGGAATGCAACAACCGCAATCTGCAGATGATACATGTTATTATATTCAAACTATAGATTTACTTGCAGAATTGTTAGAAGAATTTCCAGAATTACAAGGAACAGGAGAATGTTCTTTAGGAGAAGGTAATGAACCAATTGATGAAGCTGAAATGTTAGCTACACTTATAGCTAATGGATATGAACCAACAATAGAAGAAATTCAAATGCTAAAAGAAGAAGATATATATCGATACAAATCATCGATAGAAGAACCTCCGAAATTAGAGTTAAAGCCACTTCCAAACCATTTGGAATACGCTTATTTACATGGTGAATCTGAATTACCTGTAATAATATCGTCTTCTCTTACTGAAAATGAGAAATCACAACTCATTTCTGTGTTGAAAGCTCATAAACCAGCCATTGCATGGAAGATTCATGATATTAAAGGAATAAGTCCTTCGTATTGCACACATAAAATCCTTATGGAAGAAGGTCATAAAACATATGTGCAACGCCAACGAAGACTAAATCCTAATATGAAAGATGTAGTTAAGAAAGAGATTATTAAACTGCTAGATGCAGGTTTGATATATCCAATTTCTGATAGTCCATGGGTAAGCCCAGTTCAATGCGTGCCTAAGAAGGGTGGCATGACTGTCATTACAAATGAAAAAAATGAGCTTATTCCTACTAGGACTGTAACAGGATGGCGTGTGTGTATTGATTATAGAAAATTAAATGACGCCACCAGAAAAGATCACTTTCCCTTACCTTTCATTGATCAAATGTTGGAAAGATTAGCCGGAAATAGTTACTATTATTTCTAGATGGATTTTCCGGATATTTTCAAATTCCAATAGCACCCGAAGATCAAGAGAAAACCACATTCACGTGCCCTTATGGTACTTTTGCTTACAAACGCATGCCATTTGGACTTTGCAACGCCCCTGCAACCTTTCAAAGGTGCATGATGGTGATTTTTCACGACATGATAGAAGAATGCAAGGAAGTTTTCATGGATGACTTTTCACTCTTCAGTGATACATTTGAATCATGTCTAGTTAATCTTGAACGAATGCTTATTAGATGCGAACAATCAAATCTAGTACTTAATTGGGAGAAATGCCATTTCATGGTTAAAGAAGGCATCGCTCTTGGACATAAAATTTCAAAAGAAGGAATTGAAGTGGATAGAGCTAAAGTAGATGTAATTGCTAAACTTCTATATCCCACAAATGTTAGAGGAGTTAGGAGTTTTCTAGGGCATGCCGGTTTTTACCGACGTTTCATAAAAGATTTTTCTAAAATTGCCACTCCTATGAATAAACTCCTAGAAAAGGATGCTCCATTCATCTTTTCAGATGAATGTATCAAATCTTTTAATATTCTTAAAGAGAACTCACTAATGCGCAGATCATGATAACACCAAATTGGAATCTACCATTTGAACTAATGTGCGATGCAAGTGATTTTGCAATGGGAGCCGTTTTAGGACAAAGGATTGAAAAACGATTTCAACCTATATATTATGCTAGTAAGACGTTACAAGGAGCACAAACGAACTATACAACTACTGAAAAAGAACTCCTTGCTATTGTCTTTGCTTTTGACAAATTTCGATCATATCTCGTTCTAGCTAAAACGGTGGTCTATACTGACCATTCTGCTCTTAGATACCTATTTTCGAAACAAGATGCTAAACCAAGATTAATCTGTTGGATCTTACTCTTACAAGAGTTCGATATTGAAATCCGAGATAAAAGAGGAGCAGAAAATCTCACCGCTGATCATCTTTCTCGTCTTGAAAATCCCGAATTAGAAGTTCTAAATGAATCGGCCATACAAGACAACTTTCCTGATGAATATCTATTGAAGATAGATTATAATAAAATTCCATGGTTTGCAGACTATGCAAACTATTTAGTATGTGGATTCCTTGAAAAAGGATTATCGTACCAAAAACGAAAGAAATTCTCCAGTGATATAAAACACTATTTCTGGGAAGATCCACATCTGTTTAAAAGTTGTCCAGATGGAATAATACGCCGATGTGTATTTGGAGATGAAGCTAGTAAAATTTTAAACCATTGTCACACAGGACCAACAGGAGGGCATTATGGGCCTCAACTAACAGCAAGAAAAGTTTACGATGCTGGATTCTATTGGCCTACAATTTACAAAGACGCACACCTTCTTTGCAAATCCTGTGATGCTTGTCAAAGGGCCGGAAAAATAAGTCAACGTGATGAAATGCCACAAAATGTCATTCAAGTATGTGAAGTATTTGACATTTGGGGTAATGACTTTATGTGTCCATTTCCAAAATCTGATAATAATCTCTATATTCTCCTAGCCATTGATTATGTATCTAAATGGGCAAAAGCACAAGCTCTCCCAAATAATGATGCACGAGTTGTAGTCAACTTTTTAAAACGTCTTTTTGCAAGGTTTGGAACACCGAAAGCTTTAATAAGTGATCGGGGAACTCATTTCTGTAATAATCAACTTGAGAAAGTTCTTAAAAGATATGGAGTAACTCATAAAATCTTCACCGCATATCATCCACAAACAAGTGGACAAGTTGAAAATACCAACCGAGCTTTAAAACGTATTCTAGAGAAAATCGTAGGATCAAATCCGAAGGAATGGTCCATTAAATTGGAGGATGCACTCTGGGCTTTTAGAACAGCCTACAAAACTCCAATTGGAACCACACCTTTTAGACTTGTTTATGAAAAAGCATATCATCTTCCAGTAGAAATTGAACACAAAGCATTTTGAGCTTTGAAGACATGTAATCTTGATATACATGAAGCTGGACGTCTACGATTAAGTCAACAAAACGAATTAGAAGAATTAAGACATGAAGCATACGAAAATTCATTAATCTATAAAGAAAGAACGAAGAAATGGCATGATAAAAGAATCAGAAGTTTAAAAGAATTTAAAGAAGGAGACAGAGTTCTTCTTTTCAATTCACGATTCAAGCTATTTCCTGGAAAATTGAAATCAATATGGTCTGGACCATTCATAGTCAAAAGATTTTTCCCATACGGAACGATAGAATTAATAAATTCAAATGGGATTGAATTTAAAGTTAATGGTCACAGAGTTAAACACAACATAGATAGTCCAATGGAATTCGACAATGAAGTTAATCACAATTTCGATACCACAGCTAACTAAGTGTGGGGAGAATCAAGTCTTTAAAAGATAATATGTATTTTTGTTAGAGTTAGATTGTCTGTTTTCGTGTAGTTCTCGAAAATGGAACTCGAATGGTCTTTCCCTAGCAGACCCTAAAGAACTAGTCTTCTCCCCCCATTCTGAATTTTTATTTTTTTAGGTTTTTACGAAATGAAGACTGCCTGTGAACTAAACCATGGTCTAATGCTACACGCTTTGATCACTAAACGTAATAATGACACACTTCCGAGTGAAATAGTATCAGTAATCAGAGAAAGATTGGACGGAGTAAGAAAAGAATCCAGATGCGAAGATAATAAGTTACAATTTGGTAAAGGAAAATCAAAATCCGCAGCGAAAAGAAGAGCACGACACCTAGAAAGATGTCACAAATGCGAAAAATGGTCACATGAAGGTAAATGTTCAAATAATCAAACCTATTCAAACACCGAATTTGTTACTTTATGCAGAGACGGACCGTTCATATGTTTAGAAGAAAAAACACTGAATGCTTGAGGTTACGCCTATGTAGCCATGGAAAACCAATTAAACCGACTATCTTATGAATGGGATAGATCATATAACTAAGAATACTATCTCACAGGTAAGTCTGTACAGTTTTTATTTTTATTTTTATTTTTAACCTTTTGATAATAAACGCTAATTTGTTCGCTATAAAGTATTAAATTGGTATTAAAAAAAATTAGGTTTGGCGACCGAAATTATTGATATCATTCAAAAATTTATTACATCACTGCGAAATTTAACATTTATTCTTAAGGTATAAATATCTTTAATCAATCAACCCAAAATATTTCAAAAATTCGTCATGAGTTAAATTAGGTCTTGGAACCGAAATTACTTTACCGAAAAGAGGGGCGTATATTTTTAATAATATTTGATTGATTAAAGTGGGATAAAAAGCCAAAAAGATTTTTAGTTTTATTTTTACCATGTTTTTAAAATTAATATATAAATCTTAAATTAATATTGTAAACTTTGTAAAAATAATATATTTAAAATTATAAATATTTGAAAAATATAATATAAGTTTGGTGTGATTTTATAATATGAATTTTTTAAATTAAGTTTGGAGTGAATTTTTAATTTTAAAATAAGAATTTTTAATTTTATGCATTTCAAATTTTAAGTTTGGTGTGAATTTTTAATATTAATTTTGAATTTTATGTAGTTTTATTTTAAGTTTGGTGTGAATTTAAAAACAAAAATTTACTTTATCTCATTAAGTTAAAAAAATGATTTTTAAAATTCGTCGTAAGTTGAAGACTAGGTCATTGGACCGAAATTGCTTTACCCGAGGGAGGGACGAGAACTTTTATTATCATTATTTTTAATCTTATTGAATTAAAGTATGCCAAAAACATTAAAAAACCTAAAAATCTTTACTTTTTAAAACCGCGCTTTGAATTGACAAATTTTAAAATTTTGTCGAGGGACAGACTAGGACAACGATCCGAAACGCCCTCGCTCCTAAAGGAAAACAAAATTTTTAAAATTTAATTAATTATAAGTTTTATAAAGTATAAGGTTTTATAAAAAAAAAAAAAAAAAAAAAAAAACCTGAAATCACTGTAGCCGGCACCCCATGCGATCGCATGAGGTTTGCACTTGGAACCCATGCGATCGCATGGGGACCAAATGCAGACCTGATACAAAACAGCCAGCGAGCTGTCTTCCTCACCACAACACACATACGTTCATGAAAATACCTCAAATCTTCACCAAATTTCATCAATTTTCCACCGTAATTCGTCATTTTTCTTGCTCTAATCATGCCTAGATTCTCATTCTTCAGCAAAATGGTAAAAATTACACCCCTAAACTCTATAAATTCCTAGTTTTTGTGATATTTACCAATTTTTTACCTAATGCAATTTTGTTAATTTCTAGTGTAATTAGTGTTAAATTGTTAGTATTTTATGCATGTATAACCTAGATTGATGCTATTTAACATGATTTGAAGCCAAAAACTTCAAAATTTTTAGAAATCTAGGGTTTGTGTTCTTGAGCAATTTGGGGATTTTTGATATAAACAGGTTATGGCCGATTTTTGTCATGAATTATTTCTAAATTGAGTAGTGTAACATGTTTAGATAGTTAAATGATCCAAACATTGAACCTAAACATGATTTTTGGAGATTAAAGTGGACTTTTTAAGTCCAAAATTCATGAACTTGATTAATTTGATGTAATTGCCATTTGAGACTTGTTTAATTATTAGTAATGACTATTTTGACATGTTATTTGAGTTAAATGCTTATGAACTTTGTATACATTTTCATATGTGCTTATTTGAAAAGTGTAGAATTGTGAAAAATTGTGAAAATGTGTATAAGTTTAATTTTGATTTAATATGTTATAGTGATTGTTTTAAGTTGTTATTTTGCTAACACTAATGCATATTTGGATGCACAAATTTTGTGTTTAATGTGTTTTGCAGAAAGCCGATACTGGAGGTTCAGGAGCATCATCATCTAGACAACCAGCACCAGCACCAGAACCAGAACTAGAAATGCAACACGAACAACAACCACAACAAGAACCACAACAACAGCCTGATCAGCACATACCTTATTATGATCCGGTACAGTTTGTTGATGAATTCATAGTATTCCCAATGAGGCCGCCAGTAGAATTCCCAACGATTCCTGAGCACACTCTACATCCTAATCTGAGATTTGATAGAAGATGGAGAGATTACGAGACATATCAAAGGAACAAATTCAAATTGGTAACAAAAAATGTAGAGGTGCCAAGGGTAATCGATTGGGCCCCTTTGGAAATGGTCCATCTAGCTGACCGTGTTAGACAGCTTTTAGTTCAAAGGTATGGCAGTTCTTCTTTTACAGATTGTGAACGTCTTTTCACCATTCGTAGACCTGTATATAAGGAATGGTGTGTTGAGTTGATGAGTACTGTATCACTTGATACAAATATAGTTAGAATAGATGATAGAAGATTTCTTAGGTTTATCCTTGGTGGTAGGATGTACAGAATGTCCATGCTGGACATAGCCATGGCCTTACAGATATATACTCCTGGTGAGTTGCTATTACCCGATTGTACAAATTTGATTCATTATGGTGAAAGGGTAGATAGTAACTTTGACGCTGACGCCATTTGGAGGCGTATGTCACATTTTGATGTTTTTACACGAGCATGAGGACACTCCTATACACATATTGAAAGAGCCGAGCTTCGTATTATTCATAGATTTTTGGCTAACTCGATTACACAGAGAGGTCATAATAAAGAAAAAATTACCTTACATGATTTATTCTACCTAAAGTGTATTCGGGATCCTAGAAGCTTTGTCAATATCCCTTACTGTGTTGCTTTTTATTTATCTAAAATGGTAGTGGGAATGCAGGACGGGAGTATAATAGGAGGAGGTATTTTTGTTACTCTCATTGGAGAGTATTTAGGTGTTGATAGGAACCAAGGGGGTCCATTACAGCTTTGTAGAGAACAGGTTGAGCCCTTAGGATTGAAAGTTTATGTGGGTGCTAAGGTATTGAAAAGTAGATGTAACCAGGCAGTACCCTATGAGGGATCTCATCCTCAGGTAGAGAGAGGCTCAGACGAGGAAATGGAGGAGGCGGAAGACATTAGGGATGTCTTTCGAGATGCTATTCTTGACGTCCACGTTCGTATAGATGAGGAAGCAATGACGAACGCGGCCAGACATAGTATGTATGAGCAGTGGAACTTCGAGCGAGTATACGAGGATTATAGGCGACACCAACACGATAGCTGGTTAGTTCATCAGCACCAAATCATGAGCCAGCTATCATATCAGGTACCAAATAACTATGTACCTACTCGACCTGCTCATTTTTCGCCACATAGCCCCGATATCCGACCACCCTTTAACCGGTATGACTATAACCAAGCCTATCAAAACACCTATAACCAACAATGGAACCCACCTGACGAGATGAACTGGAACCCATATCCAGACTGATTTAGTTCCATTTAGTTATTTATATGATTTTTATGTTTTTATCTTTTTACTTTTTCATGTTTAAACTTATGTTATTGAATATACTTATGTAATCTTTATCATTTTTATTATTATTGTGTACTAATATTTCACATTTAGGATTTGAAAGTGGGATATTAAGTCCCATTTCAAATTGCCATGCATGTTTATATTTGTATGT
Organism: Rutidosis leptorrhynchoides; assembly: GCF_046630445.1. Taxonomy (NCBI): domain Eukaryota; kingdom Viridiplantae; phylum Streptophyta; class Magnoliopsida; order Asterales; family Asteraceae; genus Rutidosis; species Rutidosis leptorrhynchoides. The sequence goes on from NC_092342.1 coordinate 149,540,283, forward strand.
ATGTATATTGTAAATTGTACAAAACAGGGTAAAACAGCGCATTTTCAAAGACTGGCATTAAGTTCAGCAAAAGCTACTAATTTTGACGACAAGATGACAAATAAATGTGATGTAACAACAGACGAAATGAACAAATTATATGCACCATTTATCATTCAGCAACCAAACGCCAATATGTTTGGAAACTTTGGTAAAATTTAATGATTTTTACGCTAATCACCCTCAATAATTTAAATTGTTACTGATTTCTTGCAAATGAGGGCATTGCAAGATCTTAAGTGTGGGAAGGGGTTAAATTTTTTCGGTTTTTTAAAATTTTTATCTTAAACACTTGGTTACCATTAAAAATACTAGTAACGTAGTAGTTGTATTAGAATCTAGTGCTCTCTGATAATAAAGAACAGCCCTAGTCTTATATACTGACTACCCAATTCTAGTAAAAATTTTCAAAATTTTCAATTAAATGAACTCAAAATCATGTTTATACATATTTATGAACGATAAAACTAGGTGTTAACACCGAAATTATTGTTACCTCAGAAAGGACATAAATTGAGAAACAAACCAAAATGTTAAAATTCATTTAAAATGGAATAGAGGACAATAAAAAGGAAAATAAAAGCCAAGTGTGGGAAAAATTACCAAGTTATCTTAAACATATGTCACATATTTCTGTAACAAATAACTGAAAATACTTTTGCTTTGGACTAAACTAAACTATTTTACCCGATGAAAGAAAAGAAGAGATGGATCTACACGATGAATCAATTCCATCATTAAAAGGAAGTAAAGTCTTCCGAAAAAGAAACGTGCTTCTTGATTTAGGTCATGAAGTTGTCGTCCAGACCAGCTGTAGGTTGATGAAAAACCTAGAAAAGTCATCACTAAAATCAGCAGGAAATCCACGGACCTCAGCATTAAACAGGGTTGCCAAGTGGTCAGATTTATCCTAACCATGAGAAGGATTTATCTCGTAAAATGGGGGGGCACCGTGCAAATTAGCTGGATAAGACTAATGAATCAGATCCCCAGAAAGGATAATCTCCTTAAAGATTAAAAATCAGCTTTTAAAGCCTGATATTACTCAATCCTAGAGATTGACCTTAAAGATTGAGAATTCAAACTCATGAAATTCAATGATATCTAAACTCGAGCTTGAACGAGAAAATATTTTGATTAAATTATAAACCGATTTGTTTTCTGAAAGCCCATTTTCAATGCGTTCATTACCATTGAACGTAAAATCCTAGGAATTCACCTGGAATTCATTAGGTCATCTGAACCAAATCGGGTGTCAACCGTAAGAACGGTGGTTGCATAGCATGGTTAAAGACAGGACCTTGTTCCAGACCGACAAATTATAAGGGTGAGCTTTACTATTGCTCCTACAAAGGATAGTAATTGCGTTCGACACGTTATAGACCATAACTAAAAGCATGTCAGGGGACATTGCCTTAACAGTTGCTTGTTCAACGCTTTCCTTTACAACCGGACGGTAGTTTACCGAAAGGTAATATACGGGACAAGTAAACTGGACGTGTTGCTTTCCTAATATAAGGTTAGCAAGTGGGTGACACAAAATCGCAAGTTTTGAGCTAAAATTTTCAAATCTGAAACCCACCAAGCCCACAAAAATATTCTGCAATCACCGGTGAAGGGTTATTCCGGAAAACTTATCTAGGGTAAAAACTAGATTTAATTTTTAAAAGATCAAATGTTTTCATAAAGATCCAATTTCCTTAATGGATCTAAATTTTATAGTCATGTGGGACTGTAAACCACATCGTTACTACCATTGTTTATACCGCCGTAAAGAAATCACTGATGTACAAAGTGTGAAGAATAAAGAAGTGATTCTTGTATTTCAAGACTATATTGCTTGAGGACAAGCAACGCTCAAGTGTGGGAATATTTGATAATGCTAAAAACGAACATATATTTCATAGCATTATTCCTCAAGAAACACAAGCTTTTAGTTGCAATTGTTCTATTTACAAGTGATATTCGTTTAAATAATAAAAGGTGAAGACAAAAGACAGATTCGACGAATTGAAGACGCAAACGACCAAAAAGCTCAAAAGTACAAAATACAATCAATGAGGTTCCGATTATTGATAAGAAACGTCTCAAAATTACAAGAGTACAAGATTCAAAATGCAAAGTACAAGATATTAAATTGTACGCAAGGACGTTCGAAAATCCGAAACCGGGACCAGAGTCAACTCTCAACGCTCGACGCAACGGACTAAAAATTACAAGTTAACTATGCACATAAATAAAATATAATATTTAAATAATTCTTATAATTATTTATATATTATATTATTATTTATAAACGTCGGCAAGAAAGAAAACAAAGATATGTGACTTTTCCTAGCTGGCCATGTGATCGCATGGCCTGGAGGCACAAAAGCCATGCGATCGCATGGCTCTGAAATCCAGCCCAGGTCCTATAAATTCAACGCGTTTTGGCCAAAATAAACACATCTTTTTCTTCTTCACTTAACGTAATATATGTATATATAATTTATATTTAAATTTTAATTTTAATTTTAAATCCTAATAATAAGGGTGTGTTAGCAAATGTTGTAAGGGTGTAAGTCGAAATTCTGTCCGTGTAACGCTACGCTCTTTTTAATCATTGTAAGTTATGTTCAACCTTTTTAATTTAATGTCTTGTAGCTAAGTTATTATTATGCTTATTTAGTCCGAAGTAATCATGATGTTGGGCTAAAAATATTAAAATTGGGTAATTGGGCTTTGTACCATAATTGGGGTTTGGACAAAAGAACGACACTTGTGGAAATTAGACTATGGGCTATTAATGGGCTTTATATTTGTTTAACTAAATGATAGTTTGTTAATGTTAATATAAAGATTTACAATTGGGCGTCCCTATAAATAACCATATACACTCAATCGGACACGATGGGCGGGATATTTATATGTACGAATAATCGTTCATTTAACCGAACACGGGAATGGATTAATAGCCACTAGAATTATTAAAACAGGGGTGAAATTATGTACAAGGACACTTGGCATAATTGATAACAAAGTATTAAAACCTTGGGCTACACTCAGTCGACATCCTGGTGTAATTATTAAACAAAGTATTAAAATCTTGTTACAGTTTAAGTCCCCAATTATTTGGAATATTTAAACTTCGGGTATAAGGATAATTTGACGAGGACACTCACACTTTATATTTATGACTGATGGACTGTTATGGACAAAAACCAGACGGACATATTAAATAATCCAGGACAAAGGATAATTAACCCATGGGCATAAAACTAAAATCAACACGTCAAACATCATGATTACGAAAGTTTAAATAAGCATAATTCTTTTATTTCATATTTAATTTCCTTTATTTTATATTTAATTGCACTTCTAATTATCGCATTTTTATTTATTGTTATTGTATTTAATTGCACTTTCAATTATCGTACTTTTAATTATCGCAAGTTTATTTTATCGTACTTTTATTATTCGCAATTTCATTATCGTTATTTACTTTACGCTTTAAATTAAGTCTTTTATTTATTTAATATTTTACATTTGGTTTTAACTGCGACTAAAGTTTTAAAATCGACAAACCGGTCATTAAACGGTAAAAATCCCCCTTTATAATAATAATATTACTTATATATATATATATTTGTATTTTTATAAAAGTAAACTAATATAGCGTTAAGCTTTGTTTAAAGATTTTCCCTGTGGAACGAACCGGACTTACTAAAAACTACACTACTGTACGATTAGGTACACTGCCTATAAGTGTTGTAGCAAGGTTTAAGTATATCCATTCTATAAATAAATAAATATCTTGTGTAAAATTGTATCGTATTTAATAATATTTCCTTGTAAAATTTAAGCTATTTTATATACACCTCGCATAACATCAATACTATAGTTGTTAAAATAATAATAATGATACTATTAATAAAATGATACTAAAAGTTTTAATATAGTTGTAAAAATAATAATTTTTAATAATAACAATAATAATAATAATAATAATAATAATAATAATAATAATAATAATAATAATAATAATAATAATAATAATAATAATAATAACAAAAAATAATAAAAGTGCTACCTTAATGAAACAAGATTTAAAAAGATAAACGCCCCAGCCCGGGCTCGATCCCGAGACCTCTCGCCCACCCACTATCACCCCTAACCGTTCCTCTGTTACTTACTTTTCTGATAGATTCCCGGATTACATCCTTTTACCCGTTTTTTTTTTTTCAGTTTTACCATTTCCTTCAAAAACTAAACCCAAAACTATTCATCGTCTTCTTCACTTAATCAATCATTAATACAATTTTAACGTCTTGATTAATGTTATAACAGTATCAACACATGAATTCATGATCACAACTATAATCATCATCATTAAAATCATTCACGATCCCTATCATATAATCATATTTCGATCACCATTCAATCTCCTCTAGTTCGCTCACCATCATTATTGTTCTCAGAATCACGAATCCTAATCATCATTTTTATCATCAACTAGTCACCTTCATTAGTTATCGTCATCATCCAAAAAAATATAAAAACGAAAGGTTGTACCGGAGAAAAGTATAAGCAACCTTCATCATCGTTAAACTTAATCGTGTATTATCTAGTAGTATTATCATCATCTATAAATCATCCGAATCAACATTTATCACGAGTCACACATTTTGCATCATCATAAACAAAATATTTCATGCAGCAACAGTACTGCAGCGATTTAAATTTAGGCCTGTATATATACTTTGGCCCATATGGAAAACATACCTTGATCTCGGCCCAAGTACATAAAACGAGTTTCATGGCCCAAGTTCACGGCAGCCCAATAACAATTCGTTACAGCCTAATTCAAGATGTACGACCTAATAAAAACAATGAAGGTGTACGGGGTGTTTTAGGATCCAAGAGAAAAAAAAATAAAAGATACGTTCCTATCCTGACCCCTCCTCTTGTTATTTTAATCGTGCAATCACTATCAATCAATCATCTCACTTTACTTCTTTTCTTTCTTTGGCTAAAGGTTTAATTTCCATATTAATAACATTAAAGTATTTGGATTTATGGTTGACACCTTAACTGCACGACATATAGTAATCATAACATTGCCATCATAAACCAAATCGAACAGTAGCGAATGTACAATAGTAGCAAAAGGGAAGGAATGGTTGCAGCAGCGAGTTAATGATTTACGACAGAAAAACAGATATCACAAGTGGGTTTGATGGTTGTGGTGCTTACTTGTGGTTTGAAGGTCGAAGAAGAAGGTTTTAAAGGTGGCGGTTACAGCAGCCTATTTTCATGGTATTTTGGTTGGTGATCGATGATGACATCTTGGTATTGATCAAAGTGAACCAGTAGCAGCATATGTTTAATTGGATGGTGGTCATTTTTGATTTAAATGGAAACAGAAATGGAGGAAGTTATAAGGTGATGATTGAAGTGGAAGATGGGAGGTGACCGGAGGTTGTGGGTTGTTTCTTGAACAGACAAAACAGAACATAAGCATGGTAGTATGCAGGTGTGTTGTTGGTTTGGTCTTCGAATATAAATAGGAAATATAACCTAAAACAGTAAGTGGGTGTGGTGGTTCTGGTGGAAGTGGTTTAAGGTGATGGCATGTGGTGGTGTTTTGTGGTTCGAAGTAAAAACAGGATATTGGTGTTGCCAGTGCGTAATCATGGAGGCGAGGGTGTTTGGTTCAGTTAAGAACATGAGAGATAGAGAGAGAGAGAGAGTAAAGGTGGTACCTGGTGGTCATTTGAATCAAGAAACATAAACGGAAAGACATCAACGAGTATCATTTTCAATGGTTACGATGGTAGTGTTATAAATGGGTTTCGTTGGTGATGTCTAAGATGGTGGTTGTAGGGTGGTGAGGCTCGTGAGGTTCGATGGTATTCTGTAAATGGAAATGGTTTTAATCAATTTGAGTCCTTGCCAAAATCAACTCTGTTTTCTTTTCTTTTGTGTCCAAGAAGAAGGAGATATATATAATATATAATATAATATAATAATAAATATAATAATATGACAAGAGTGAAATGAGCTGGAATACAGAAATGAAAAGAGTTAGCAGCCTCAATCATGAATTATCCTACCGGCACTTTTAACACCGAGTGATATATCGTGTCCATTGCTAAACAGCTAGTATATAAAAGTGATCCTATAAATCCTAAATTTTTAAATTAAGACCATTTATTTATTCTGGTCATCACCTGTTTGAAACCTGATCAAAAAGTTCGTTAATTATTTATTTTCTGTACCAAATAATATGTACGGAGTACTAATATTTAATCTAAAAAGGTAAAAATATTGTTAACAAATCTAAAATCTTCATAATCAATTTACAGTTCAACTTTTATTTAAAATCTGAATAAACTCGTATTAGGTTTATATGAACACCAACGAAATGCCAACCGAGTATCACAATTGTTTATTATTTAAGCTCGAAATCATTTATTATCAATATACTTTATAAATATATATAAACAGTTTTAAATAACAAGTTTTATCAAGTAAATAAATATATTCAATAAACTTTTATATCTATATATAGATTCATTTTAATAATAAAATTTATTTTATCTTATATTATTTTATTTTACAAAATTAATACTAATAAGTAAACAATATAATATTTCAAATTATATTTCGAATTAATATATATATTTATATTTATAAATATATATGTATCTATTTACAAATAGTCGTTCGTGAATCATCGGGAACGGTCGAAAGTTAATTGCATATATGAAATAGTTCAAATTTTTTGAGACTCAACATTACATACTTTGCTTATCGTGTCAAAATCATATAGAGATTAAGTTTAAATTTGGTCAGAAATTTCCGGGTCGTCACAGTTTCTGCAGAGGAATTATGTCTTGAGATTAAGAGCTTAAAACAAAAAATAATTCAACTGAAACAGGCTAACACACTTAAGCAATCATCTACTATTGAAACCAATATGTCTGAATGTGTTGGTGGGATTTATAAGAAGGGGAAGGGAACAAAAACATCTACGGATGCAAAACCTATTACTATTCTTAAAAACCCATTACGTTCTCAATTTGGTAAACGTGTTTTAAAAGTTGCACCTTTAACACAATTTGTTGTCAAGAAAGTTCATTCTCAAAATAGTTCTGTGTTAACTGAAAAGATTCCTATGATTCCAATGTCAAATCAATCAAAGGAAAGTCTTTTACCAAAATCAGTCAAGTCAACACAACACAATAGTCCACAACCTGATTTGAGTGAGTATGATGCAAAGAAACGTAAAATCAAATTGGAAATTTTGAAAAATCAATCATCTCATGTGTCAACTGAAAATTTTGGACGTCTAACTAACAGAGGTGTTTTTCGTGTCACAGGTTATAATCCAAATTTAACTTACAAGTCTGTATGGGTTCCTAAGTCCACGACTAAGAAAGTAGCAACTAAACCAAAGAAATTTGGTAGTCGACCTAGGAAATCATCTCATGTTTTTCAATTTTCGTCTGTGAACAAAATATCTACTTGGAATAAGTTATGTGTTAAGACTTCTGA